>NC_056739.1:791260413-791390413 GCF_019279795.1 Protopterus annectens
CTGTAGGTAGATTGGACACTCTAAATTGGCCCTAGATGTGAGTGTGCCTTCTGTGGAAGGTTGGGCACTTGGCTGGCAACTCGACACTGTAAAACTCCACTGCCAATCATGAGCGGACAGGTGATCTGCTGTGGCGACCCCTAACCGGGAAAAGCTGAAAGAAGAAGAAGAAGAAGATTTCTTATTCAGTACTGTACTAAGGTCAAATATCAGATCAGTTGTGCTGGTTACAATGTAAGTTTTAAGATGAAATCTTTTAATAGCTTGTATTTAACATGGTTTTGAAATTATTAAAGCAACTATAAGCAGGTTAGACTAGACATCTGTAGGATGTAACTGCAGAAGCACATGGAGGTGTCTCTAGGCTGTAATGACTTAACACTATTTCCTCAATTGTAAGCAGTAGTTAATGCTTTGTTTTAATTAGTTTATTCAGCTCTTGCCATTCGGTAAGCCGCGGTGGTATAGTGGTAGCATTGTTGCCTCACAGCAAGAGGTTCTCCTGTTCGATTCTCGGCTGGAGTGCCTTCTGTGTGGAGTGTGCATGTCCTCCCCATGGTCAAGTGGCCTCCAAAAGACATGCGTGAATGGGCATGCCTTCGCTGAAGGTTGGGCATTGGGCTGGCAACTCGGCACCATAAAAAAAATTGACTGCCAATCATTAACAGACCGGAGTTCCGCTGTGGCGACCCCTTACCGGGAAAAGCCGAAAAGACAAACATTCAGCTCTTGCCATTCAGCACAGATGTGCAACTTACCTTGTTTTACAACAGTTGTCTTACTTTTCATCCATCCTGCTAGCAGCATGTTTCTTAACAAAATTTGAGCCTACTCTTTATATCAGGTCTTGCCCTTTTCTTACTCCTGAATGTTACTATGACTTTACTTGGAATGTGACATAAGCAAACTATCAGGTTTTGCTTGTATGTGATATTTTCCTAACAAATTTCAGATGGTTGTGAACTTGTCAGCGTAATCGTAAAGACTGCTGTTGCTGTAATTTAGTACAATATTCAGTATGGCTGTGTGACCATTTGTGTATGCATGCTGTTTGCTTTTATGCTGTTAATTTATTTTACCACTCCCAAGATCTCACAAGGCTATCTAACAAATTGTTAGGTGTATATTCTTTAAATTGCCCATTGATAATTATGCTCACTTTTATTTTCACAGGTTAATGACATTGGACCAGTGGATGTTATGTGATCCTATCTCGCCTACATTCAGTACTGATGGGCTCGGAGCCGATCCCTCGGCTCCGACTCGGCACGCTATGCTATAGAGCAAAGCCTCTTATTGGCTGAGCTATTTCTTATCCCAGGATGCACCACCACTAATCCCCCAGATCTCGTTTGCCGCTTACAAGCTAGGACGTGGTCTCAAACTTGGCTGAGCTAAGTACTGTTTTCTTCAAAGTTTCCTGTCAGGAATTTTGCTAATTTTACCCCAAAAGCTGTTTTAACAGCTATTGTTGTTGTACGAGTGGTTTTGATAACTTTGGTTGAGGAAAATTGTGTTTTGAGTTAAGGGAAGGTTTCCCATTTAAGTTAGAGGGGCCTTCCCCTATTCTTATCTAGCGTCTTTTGTTTTTTTCAGGAGGTCAAGTACCTGCTTAAGTTAGAGGGTCTTGACCCTCCTTTTCAGTGATTTTTGTCTTGATATTGTGCATTGTGTACTGTCTTGTGTAGTGTACTGTCTTGTGTAAAAAAAAAAAAAAAAAATTGGTTTTCAGTTTTCTCTGTGGTAGAATCTTTACTGAACAGCTTCTTTAACTAGTTTTCTTAGTGAACTGTTAGTCAGCATGTCTAAGGAACATAGACCCTCTGGGTTTAAAAAGTGCGCGAGGTGTGGTTACAAAATGTCGATAACTGACGATCACTCCTCGTGCGTATATTGTTAGGCACCAAGCACCTACAGGAGTCCTGTAGCGTGTGTCACTCCTTTTCTTCGAGAGTCCTCCAAGAGAGGAAGAATAAATTAATATTAAAAGGGCTGATTAAACCCTCCTTTGAGGAGGCCTTATCTTCCTCTTCCTCTCCTACCAAAAAGAAAAAAGCGTCGGCTCCAACCAGTCTGTTGGAACCGACTGCAAAAAAACCTAGGCAGGCTTCTCCATCGGCTCCACGGACTTCGGAGCCGAGGGCGGAACGGTCTGCCTCGATGCCTCCAGTCTTGACCCCTCTGGTTTCGGAGCCGAGGACTGGGGCATCGAGAGGCGGGTCACCTTCATCGGCTCCACTGATTTTGGAGCCGATGAGGGTTGCCGGCTCAGACTCTTCCCCCGGCCGAAGTCCTCATCGGCACCGAGGGAAATTGTTTTGAGATCTCCCTCGGAACCGATAGTAATCGAATCCATTCGGAGCCGGTCCCCTAGTCCTATGGAACCGATGGAGAAGTCGGTTCGGACCCGATCGGTGTCATCTAGATCCTCCAAGATGTCTGATTCGGACATCGACAGGGTGCTCCTAAGACTTTTCCAGTCTCCGGTGTTTCAAAAGTTAGTTTCGGCTCCAGCCCATTCGGCTTCAGAGCCGATGGTCCACCCTGTTATTATGGTTCCTCCTCCAACAGCCTCGGCACCGTTGGAGCCGGTGCTGGTGGAGCCAATGGAGGTTTTCGGGTCGGGCCCGACCCTTACTCCAACTCCGGCTCTCGAGTCGGAGTTCGGTACACGGACTTCCTCTGTCGGCCCCGGGGGGGACGCTTCGGGACTGATGTTTTTGGTCCCAAGCCTTCCTCTCGGTGCGTCGGCTGCGGGGGTACCGTCTACCGTTGTGGCCACGGAGGTGGGACCTTCCCAGGATTCTGGTGGTCCCGCCTTCAGGGCCATGAGGAGTGCGTTAGCCAAATCTTCTTTGGCTACCTCCACGGTCTCCCCAGCTCCTTCTCTGCATACTGAGACTGGGTCTTTGGCAGTCCCCCTGTCCTTAGACAGCAGAGCCCCGGGGCCTGAGGTTACCCCCACTGGGGGTCCCCCCCCTCCTGGAGGTCCGTCTGAAGCTTCTTCGGAGGAACCCCCCAGGAAAAGATCGTGCAAGAGGAAGCACGTTGACTCCCCCGATGAGTCTCTCACATCAGACACTGATCTTGATGATGCAGAGGGGTCCCCTAAGTCGTCCTCAGATGATGTCTCTTTGCAGACATCCTGGAAGCCCTTAAACAACGAGGCGGCTGGCGATCCAAACCCCCTTCTGCTGATGAGTTGGTGTTCCTTAAGGCCTTCGATGCTCAGCCCTCTGCCTCCTGGGTGTCTCCGCCCTTCGATGAGCTCCTAGATTTGATCTGTCGAAGGGCGTGGGAACACCCAGACTCTGTGGAACCGGTGCCTGCTCGTTCCTGTTCCTATCAGCACCCCCGGAAAAGGAGTTTTTGACGAAAGGTGTGGCTGTAGATGCCTTGGTGGTGGCATCTGCTAACCAGCAAGATGTAGCAGAGGCTTCGACGTCCGTCCATCCTCCTAATAAGGAGTCTAGGAGCATGGATTGGTACGGTAAGCGCATCGTAAGTTCAGCGGCCTTTACTTTAAGGTCCCTGAACTATCTCACGCACTTTACCAGATTTCAGAGGGATCTGATTAAAGAACTTTCAGATACCCTCTTGGGTAACCTGCCTGAGCAGCTGGCCCAGATGGTAGGCTCTCAGCTGGTTACACTGTCGTCCATATCAAACTCGTCCATGAGGCTCATTTCTTATGCGGCCGAAGGGGCGAGTAGAGCGGCGGGTACAGGCATTGCTCTACGGAGGCAAGCCTGGCTCCGCCTGTGTCATTTTGCGGAGGCCTTTAAGTCTTCCTTTGCCGACGCCCCCTTTGATGGGTCCTCTTTGTTTGGACCCAAGGTAAAGGACACACTGACCCGCTGCGAGCAAGAAGGTAAGACTTTGACTGCCGTAGGGGCACGATTTTCCACTCCCTTTCGGCCTTACCCCAAGGCTAAAAGAGGAGGGAAAATGTGGTTCCGTAGATCTCAGAAGTCTTACCCCTCACAGCAGGACGATCCCCCTTCTAGAGGCAGGGGAGGGGGAAATTCTTCTGGAAGACGCCGTCCCAGAGGCAGCAGAGGCCCCCGCAACACTGGAGACCGCGAGTCCTTTCGTGGCTCTTCAGCCTTTCACAGTCCCTGAGGGATTGCCCGACTGTGCAGCTCCGGAGCCAGTCGGGGGTCGTTTTTCGAGGCACCTAAAGGCCTGGGAAGGTATCACTCAGGACCGATGGGTGCTTCGAATTATCGCCGGAGGTTACGCCATCCCTTTTTCTCACTCTCCTCCTCAGTCCAAAAAAATCCCGGACCCGCCACCCAGTCAACGGGAAACTGCAGCCTCAGAAGTTTCAAAGCTGCTGCAAAAAGGAGTCATCCAACCGATCCCCGCAGACCAGATCGGATTAGGGACTTACTCAAGATTCTTTTTGGTGCCAAAAAAGACCGGGGACTTGAGGCCCATTTTGGATCTCAGCATTCTAAACTGTTCAGTAAAAAAGTCCAAGTTCCGAATGGTCACCCTACAATCCATTCTCCCACTGCTGGAGAAAGGTGTTTGGATGTTTGGAGATCCATAGATCTCAAGGACGCTTATTACCACATCATGGTACAACAAGCTTCCAGGAGACATCTGCGCTTCAGCCTAGGAGACGGTCATTTCCAGTTCCGCGCGCTGCCCTTTGGTCTCACCACAGCCCCCAGGGTGTTCATCAAATGTTTGGCGGTCGTGACTGCTCACCTGAGAAGTCTAGGATTCCAGGTGTTTCCGTATCTAGACGACTGGCTCCTAACTGCCACCTCCAAGCATCTACTATTGCGGAGCCTACAAGCCACAATATCACTGGGCACTTCCCTTGGAATCACCTTCAATTGGCCAAAGTCTGTGTTGCTGCCATCTCAACGCATAAGATTCATCGGAGTAGAGATAGACTCAAACCGAATGCGGGTCTATCTACCTACAGAAAGGATACAAACCATACAGGCTCAAGTTCGAGCCTTACTTCCCAGATCCAAAGCCCCAGCCAGAATGGTCCTGCAGCTATTGGGTTCTATGTCCGCCACAGTTCTTCTAGTTCCCCTAGCAAGGTTGCACATGAGAATTCTCCAGTGGCTTCTTTCAACTCAGTGGTCCTTTCAGGATCTCCCTCTCAGTCACCTCATATGGATGACGGAAACCTGCAAACGGGACCTTCGCTGGTGGCTAGTGCCCTCCAATCTGGATCAGGGACGACCCTTTGTTTCACCTCCTCCTGTGGCCACTTTGACTACGGACGTCTCCCAGATGGGGTGGGGGGGGCATTCCCTGGGCAGGTCAGTCCAAGGCAAATGGCATTCGGAGGAGACCTTACTTCATATCAACATCTTAGAAATGAGGGCGGTGCTTCTGTCCCTACAAGCCCTTCACGATTACCTCCCTCAGGGCGTAATTGCCGTTCACTCTGACAACATGTCAGTTGTCTGGTACCTGAACAAGCAGGGAGGGACCAGATCCTACCCCCTTTGCAGAGAGGCCATGAGAGTTTGGGAATGGGCAATGTCGACCACACGTTTTCTAGTGGCGACTCATATCCCGGGCAAGTCCAATGTGATAACCGACAGACTGAGCAGAACGATCCTCTCTCCACACAAGTGGTCTCTGAACATTACGGTTGCAAATCAGATTTTCAGCAAATGGGGAGTTCCTTGTTGTGACCTCTTCGCGACTCCGCTGAATGCGAAGTGCAAAAAGTTCTTCTCCCTCACCCCGGCTCCGGGGGAGAGCCCTATGTACGCACTAGCCCATCCGTGGCCCACCGGCTTGCTATATGCTTTTCCTCCAGTTCCTCTGCTTCCCAGGGTGATCCAAAAGGCGTCTCTCTTGGGGAGCAAAATGATCTTAGTTGCTTCTTACTGGCCTCGTCAGGTATGGTTCCTCTATCTTCGGAAATATGCACTGGAAGGTCCATGGTTTCTGGATCAGATCCCAGACCTATTGGTTCATCAGTCGGGACTATTCCACCAGTCCCTACACACCTTAAAATTGACGGCTTGGCTCCTCCTCTTCCGACTATAGTCAGGAATCATACCTTGGATCCGGAAGTTGTACACATTTTATCCTCGGCCCACAAGTCTGCTACAAAGAAATTGTATTCTAGCAAATGGAAGAGATTTGCTATTTGGGCTCAACTCCGGGGTCTGGATCCCATCACTATTCCTGTATCAGAAGTACTGAAATTTCTAACTTCCCTTTTCAATCAAGGCTCTTCAGTCTCTACCATCAAGGTTCAATTGGCAGCTATTTCCAATTTTCACGAATCTATAAACCCACCTTTAATGAGCAACAGATTGTGTAAGACCTTCTTGAAAGGTGCTGCGCTTTTAAGACCTCCGATTTCTCATACTGCTCCTCCATGGGATCTCGATGTGGTGTTACGTGCCTTAACTTCCTCCCCCTTCGAACCGGCAGCAACATGTGATTTAAAATTTCTATCGTGGAAAACTGCCTTTCTGGTGGCGATTACTTCTGCCAGAAGGGTTTCAGAACTTCAAGCTTTGTCTGTAAAACCTCCGTACTTGGTTTTTCACAAAGATAGAGTATCTCTCAGGCCAAATCCATCCTTTGTCCCTAAAGTTTGTTCCAGTTTTTGCCTACAACAGTCATTAGAACTTCCAGTCTTCTTTCCGAAGTATTCTAACAAAGCGGAATACATATTCCACACATTAGATGTCCACAGGCAATTGCGTTTTTATTTAGATAGGACCAAACAAACAAGGGAAAACAGATCAATTGTTTGTATCCTTTTCAGACAATAAATTGGGCAAAGCCATCACAAAGGTCACTATTGCCAAATGGATCAGGGACTGTATTACTCAAGCTTATTCCTTTTCTAATAAAGAGCTTACGACCTCTGTCAAAGCTCATTCTACAAGAGCTATGGCTACTTCAGTAGCATTCCATTCTAAGCTTGCCATTAGTGACATTTGTGCTGCGGCTACATGGTCCTCCCCGCACACTTTCATTTCCCACTACAAATTAGATGTGGCATCTAGAGGACGAGCTTCATTTGGTTCCACAGTGCTCAGGAGTGTTTTCCAGTGAGCCACCCAGGATTTAGGTGCTAGAGACGCTGTCCCATCAGTACTGAATGTAGGCGAGATAGGATCACATAACATCTTTTAGTTATGTACTTACCATAACTTTAGATGTTTGGGATCCATCTCGCCTACATTCCTAATAACCCACCCTCCTTCCCCCTTCCTTGGAGATCAGAGGATATCAGAAGGTCCGAATCCTGTTGTTTCATCTTGAAACATCTGGCAATGTTATATAAACAAGTTGTGTATGTGTGCATGAATGCGGACAAACAAGATCTGGGGGATTAGTGGTGGTGCATCCTGGGATAAGAAATAGCTCAGCCAATAAGAGGCTTCGCTCTATAGCATAGCGTGCCGAGTCGGAGCCGAGGGATCGGCTCCGAGCCCATCAGTACTGAATGTAGGCGAGATGGATCCCAAACATCTAAAGTTATGGTAAGTACATAACTAAAAGTTCTCCCTTATGGCTGGAAACGTAGCCAATGTGCAGACTTTTTTTTTTCCTTCAGTGTCATCAAACATCAATGTCTTGTTAGTATCTGCAGATAAGCCAGCACTGGTGGTGAAATAGGGCAAAACCCTGATTATGGCCTGGGCACTTGACAGTGAAGGCTTGTGGGTTCAGAAGGCTTGCTGGAGAGGGGGGGTACTCACATTTTGGGCATACTGTCGCAATTTGATTTTACTGGTGGAGACTGGTGAAACAGCTGTGATGTGCTGCTTGAGGTGGATGGGGTATCCTTCTCATTTCAACCTCTTTCAGAAATGAGTTGTGGTTCGGCATGGACGGAAATGGTAGAAAACACTCCCTCCTGACAGAATTGCAATTTGCTCAGGGTCCTAGATCTCCATACTGGCTGCCAGTATCGTAAGAATAAGGAAGATACATTTGACCCCAGAGTACAAGGAGAAGAGCTGGTGGGCAGCTGATTGTCAGCTGTAAAGAGCTAAAAAAAGCATCTTCAGGTAAAATATTAGTTTGCATTTGAGTCTAGTCTAGTTTTATAATTTGCATTAATAGGCTCATACCTGTGTACTAGGGTAATGGCCCTGAAGCCTTTATTGCCTAGCCCATAGAAGTGCTCATCAAGTAGAGCCATTAGAGTGATACCCAGGGTGAACTTTCTACTTCCCTTCCACTCAACAAGATTTCTTTTGAAGAGGGCCAGTGATGTGCTGTGCTTGACATGTATGGGAAGTCTATTCCAGAGCATGGGCAGTCTCTGGGTTATGAACCTGTCCCTCCATCATGTTCTATTGATTGTGGTAATGAGGTTGAGGTCTGTGGAGCGTGTGGTGTGGAGGGTTTGGGATTTCTGTAGATGTAGCATTTCTAACAAAGCTGTGTCAGACATGGCTTTGTAAGTCAAGCAGAGATCGCCTCTTAGTAGACAATATGAGACAGAGAATAACTGGAGTTTTTTTTGAGTCTGTCCATGTGGGACATGTGTTTAAGGCCAAGGATCCTCTTCGTGAGGTATTTCTGTGGCCTGTCCAGCTGTTGCAAGTGTCTAGTGAGGTACATGCCAAATGAGGCATTATACTCTGATTGGTCAAATGAGGGAAAAGCAGAGAGAGAGAGGATGACCTCTTTCTACCTGGATGCAAAACCCTTGGTAATGAGATGTGCCACATAGAAGGACTTTCTGACCACAGTGGCAATGTGGTGGTTGAAAGAGAGATTGCTGTCAACCTGTGTCTCCAGATCTCTTATAACGCTTTCATTGTTCAGTGGGCTCCCATCGATGTGGTAATTAGTGGGAACTGAGTTTTTCCCAAAGGGGATGACGACGCATTTTTTGGCATTAAGCTTAAGGCCATGGTTTTGACACCAGTCATTGGTCTCAGTGAGGTCTTTTCTGTAGGATTAAAATACGTACAAATTCACTTGCTAAGCGCTTTCACCATTACACATAACATCATCAGAGTAAGTGAACAACAACCATGCCATACATTAAATAGTCAATCAATCACCTGAACAACCAATAGAAAATGTGCATTGATTTAAATAGATGAATAATTAGTTATCAGGTAAATTTTAAACATAGAATTTGTCCACGCACAATGGAACAATGTTACCCAGATCTGATATTATAAAAAATATCTTATCCACAATATATACATTTATGTTTAAACATCCTTCAAGACAAACACTTAAAAAATGAAAAATACATGTTGGGATATAAAAATAAATAAATATGTAACCCACTATTTACACTGTATCCTATTAGCCCTATCTTTTAAGACTGGTTTTAAAGAAATGTATTCATTCAAACCCAGTGGGGTTGTTGCATCAAGAATTATTTGCCATTTGTATTCCAATAATTCTACCTTCAACCTTTCATCCCCACCCCTCTTAAGTTGTGTCACCCTGTCAATAATGAAAAAAATAAATTTCTTAAAATCCACACAATGTATGCTATGCATATATAGTGCATTGTGTGTGTCCTTGTTTTTTATTGCCCTCTGGTGTTCTGCAATCCTGTCTTTTAACCTACGGACAGTTTTGCCCACATAGAATGCATTGCAGCTCGCACAAATGGCAATATATACCAACTTTTGTGTGTTGCAACTACACCTACCAGGGCACCCCAGTGTCTTAATATAATTAGACACCGATACATAAGGTCCTTCATTGATGTACCTACAAAATTTACAGGTTCCAGATTTATACATTCTCGAACACTTGTAAATGGTTCTGTTTCCTCCAAAATTTCTTTGATATTTTTCCCCTAGAATATACTATTTTGGGGAAATTACCCAAATAATTTTTCACTGTTTCGTTAAATACTGTAGCCCATGTTTTTTTTCACTAATTCAACAACACCACTGGTTTGACTATTATATTTCAGTACTAGTGTCCTACCTTCTAAGGTATTGATCTTTTGAAATGTATCATTATCATTACCCCTTAGAATGGGTTTGTATATACTCCGTCTCTTCTCCAAGACCTCATTCCTGATTTTTAACAACATCTTTAAGGGATATCCGCTATCTAAAAAGAAACCAATGAGGGTGTACACCTCTTTAATACAAGTGTCATCATCACTCACAAGCCTGGAAAGTCTTACCATTTGACCCTTCACTATTCCTCTTTTTTGATATGATGGGTGACAACTATTATAATGTAACAAGGAATTGCTATGGGAATTTTTCCTAAATATATTACTCTGTAGAATGTTTGCAGATTTGGTCAATTCGATGTCCAAAAACTATTTCATTTTCATCCAACTTGCTGGTAAATCTAAAAAAAGTTGTTGTACTATTTAAATATTCAACAAAGGACATGGCTTCGTCCTTACTGCCCTTCCAACCTTTTAGTCTATCATCTAAAAAGCGGTTATAGAGAGCAATCTTTTCATTATATGTTGAACCAAATGCATATTCTTCCTCCCAATATAAGAGGACCAGGTTAGCAAAACCAGGGGCACACTTTGCCCCCATTGCCACTCCTGAAATTTGTTGAAAGGTTTCCCCTTCAAATGTCACAAAATTGCTCTTTAAGAACATTTCCATACATGATGTCATCATATTAATTTTAGCAGCATTAAATTTACCACTTCTAACTAAACTTTGGGTAAAATACTCAACCCCTACATCTTGTGGGATTACTGTGAATAGGTTAATGACATCTATAGTTAAAAAAGACCAATCAGTGCCTTCATTGGAAATCCCATCTAGTGTATTTAGACAGTGCCACGAATCTTTCAAAATATGTGGAACCCCAGCCACAACCTTTTGGAGCCCCTCGTCCACAAAGGCGGCCAATGGTTCAGTCTTAGAACCCCGAGAAGAAACTATGGTTCTAAAAGGGGGATCTCTAGTGCCCTTGTGGATTTTGGGGATACCAAAAATAACAGGTGTGACTGGGTGTTCCATTTTCAGAAAGTTGTATTCTGTTTCAGACAATGCCCCCTGGTACAGAGCGTCAAGAAGAAATAAGTCAGTTTTACGATATGCTATATGCAATTCGTTAGTAGATACCCTGTGGTCGCCCAATATTGCCTGCATCTTGGCTATATAGTCAAATTTTGACATAATAACCACTCTGCCACCCTTATCGGGTCTCATAATTCTCAAATCTTTATTGTTAGCTATCTCAAATAAAGCATCTCTTACTTGTTGAGGCAAATTCAAAACATGATTTGCCCCATGTTCAGTATTGATCACATTCTTAATTCCCATGACACATATTTTCTCAAAAGTAGACACATCCTTGTTGCAAGGGGGTATGAATACACTCTTCCTTTTTGAACACCCCACATTATTTTGGTCACCAATAACACTATGATTGTCCTTAAAGTAAAGGGCCAAGTTTATATGTCTAACAAACATTTTAACACTTGTAAGCACATCAGCTATATTCATTCTAAAATTAGGTACAAATGAAAAACCTTTTATCAGGACAGCATGATGGACTTCTTTAACATCAAAGGCTCTGTAGTTGTAGACATTAAAATTAAATTTGGTGAAAATTTTTACACTGTGACAACAAATTCTTGTTGCTAAGAAATAATTCTTCATCATACATAGTGGGGGGGGGGTGAAGAAAAAAAGGATGAATTTTTTTCCTAACTCAGTCAAAGTCAATATTAAAGTTATTTAATATCTCCTCCTGCTGTTGTTGTTGTACCATTGTTTGTTCCACCGGTTGTTGACCCATCGCTGTCCCTGATAATTTGTATCGGGACTATAGTACTGATTGTTTTGTGTCCCTTCCCTCTTGTTCTGTAATCGAGCAGATCTCCTCAGTGGTAGATACTTGTCTAAAAAAGCATCAGATGTAGACACACCATTATCCAGCCCAGCATCCCCTTTGACAAAATCATCATTAGCATTTGTACCATCATCATAATTTCCATGACTGTGTTTAGCAAAACCATAAGCCCGATTATATTTATAATCATCTGTATCCCTGATTAATTTTTTGATTTTCATTTGTATACTTTTCTCAACATATTTCTCAATGTTACTTTAAACATCATGATAACCATGTACATTTTGAAAAAACAATAAATCCCCCACAGTGCTTTCATTGAGTTTAACAATTTCTTTCCCAAGAATACCTATCTTATCATTATTCTTGACAATAATATCTAACATTTGTAGACCTGTCTTATTGAACAGATCCACCAATTCTTTATAAGCTTGTGTCCCTTGGTCTATAAGTTTCCAAATTCTTAGTCCCTTGGGAACTTGTAGAGCAGTGGATTTAACCAAAAATGCATTGTCCAACTGCAACGCCCTATGTTTTCTACATTTGGTCCCAAATATATCTAATTGCTGTTTAACAGTTAGTTCCAAAGCTTTACCTTCCTTCAAAGCAGTAAAGTCAAAAACGGGACCTTGAAACCACCGTTTAAAATCATCACCAACATTGCTGTTGCTGTTACATTGCCGTTTTTCGTCTCTCGTGTCTGTGTCATGGTTATTGCCAGATGGCCGGTTTTCACCTCGCTCACCCGGTACTTGACTGTTGCTGACTCCCTGGTTTTCACCTCCCACAACAGCAGAGTTCTTGTAATTTACATTTCCAACGACCGTTTCGTTATTGCCTCCATTTGGCGCGAGTGGCGAATGCAGACTGAACAGTTCGACTTGTGTATCTGTTAACATCACTGGTATAGTGCGTGAAACCTCACGTTCAGTCAGGAGTGACGTCAGTCTCCTGACTGCAGCTGTTAACTTGGCAACGGCTGCTTCCATAGATAAAAACTTCTTAAATAGTCAAAAATAAACCTCCACTCGTGCTAAAGCCGGGTTCAAAAAATCACACGAAATCCACAAAGAAAATACCCACAGGTTACAGAGCTGGTAAATGGCAAAAATGCACAATAGAACAATATTACCCAGATCTGATATTATAAAAAAACCTATCCTTTAAAACCAGTTTTAAAAGATAGGGCTAATAGGATATAGTGTAAATAGTGGGTTACATATTTATTCATTTTTATATCCCGACATGTATTATTTTCATTTTTTAAATGTTTGTTTTGAAGGATGTTTAAACATAATGTGTATATTGTGGATAGGATATTTTTATAATATCAGATCTCGGTAACATTGTTCTATTGTGCGTGGACAAATTCTATGTTTAAAATTTACCTGATAACTAATTATTCATCTATTTAAATCAATGCACATTTTCTATTGGTTGTTCAGGTGATTTATTGACTAATGTATGGCATGGTTGTTGTTCACTTACTTTGATGATGTCATGTGTAATGGTGAAAGCTCTTAGCAAGTTAATTTGTACGTATTTTAATTAAACTCTCTGTCTTGTGCTTTGGACGTGGTTCATTTTTGCCATTTATCAGTTCTGTACCCTGCGGGTATTTTCTTTGTGTCTTTTCTGTAGGATGTCTGCATCACTTGGGGAGTTAATAATGGCTCCCAACTTGCAGTCATCTGCAAACTTGGTCAGCCAGAGTCCTTCCGTGTTGGCCTGGACTTCTGAGAAGTAGATGCCAAACAGGAGAGGACCCAGGACCCATCTTTGTGGGACTCCACTCGTGACTAGTAGGCGGTCTGACTTGGAGTCCACTACTTTCACACTGTGGGTTCTATCTGTGAGCCAATTTGCAACCCACCTAATGATATAGGGGTTGATGCCTAGTTTGGTGAGTTTATCTGTAATTCCTGAGTTAGGAATGGTATCAAAGACCTTGGCCTGATTGAGGTAGGCTGTATGAACTGCCTTACCCTCATCCACAGCTCTGGTGACTGACTCAAAGAAGTTAATCAGGTTGAGAAGGCATGATCTACATTTCACAAAACCAAATTGCGTGGGATCTAGAGTTTGGAGATTACCTATATCCTTGTTAATTAGGTCCATGATGATGCGCTGCATAGCCTTACATATCAAACTTGTCAGGCTAATGGGGAGATAATTCCCAGGATCTATAGTCACTCCCCCTTTATGGAGAGTGATGACCGTAGCAGTGCGCCATTCGGTTGGGACAAAGCCAGAGGTGAGGCTGTGAGTGAACATGGCACACAGATGTGGTGCCAGTTCACTTTGTAGTTCATGTAGAGCACAGCCAGGGATATTGTTGGGTCCCATGGAAGCTGTATTCTTGGCCTTGGACAATGCAGCTGTAACCTGTGCTGCAGTAATGCTGGGTGCTTGGCATTCTTCCAGTTTTTTGATTGGTCCTTTGGGGGGGTAAAGTTGGCACTGAATCTGTCAGCCAGTATGTTGGCACTATCTGTTGGCTCAGTATAGGAGGTACCATTCTGTAACTCAGAGCAAATCTGGGTATTGCAGTGGAGATTGTTGATATAACTATAGAAGGCTTTGTGGTTTTTAGTGTCTGCCACAATTCTGCCTTCATAGCTGGCTTTAGAGGCTTTGATGAGGGATCTCAACTTTTTGTTGAGGCTAATAAGGGAGTTTTTCCAGTCTTGGGACTTCACCTTTTTCTGCAACAATTTCTTCCTTCTGTTGTAGTTTTTATTAATGGCAGGGGACCACCAAATTGTCTTCCTTTTTTTGGAGGAGAGCGTCTTGGTTCTGTTGGGTATAGCTAGTTCTATGCATTTATGTACGTGTTCGTACAGTGGGTTGGTATATGATTCGGCAATCATGCATCTGTTTTCCATTGGCATGGGTACCGTAAATTTAGTCACCTCTGTTTATAGCAGTGAAAATGGAGTGAGTGCCTTGGGATATAGTTGGGGGCCTATAGCAGGCTACAACCTGAATCTCCGTCTTACCTGATGTTAGTTGTACTTGAACAATCTCAGATGCATTAGGCTGGGTTACTAGTATGGAGGTGTGCATATCCTTTATGAATATGGAGACACCACTGCCTTTGGAGCTTCGGTCCATGTTCTGGGGCCAAAAGGTGTGGAATGAGTTATAGCCTGGTAGCACAGGGGTGCTTTCTGCAGCTTTAAACCAGGTCTCCATTGTAGCACAAATGTTGATTTTCTCCATTTTGAGGAGTGCTTCGAGCAAGTGCATCTTGAGATTTAGACTTCTAGCGCTGAGCAGCATGACCCTCAGATTGCATTTATCTATAGCTGTTACGGTGGTAATTTGGTCTTTGGAACACCGCCTAAAAAAGGCACTATAGGGGTGGCAAGAGCCTTGGGAAGTACCCTTAATCCTCAACATATTTTCCTGAAATCTAACTGCATTCTTGTCTCATTACTTCTGATCCTTTTTTCGTTGTACCAACAATTCTCACTTCAGGAGTGCCAACGAGCAGTTCACTTTCAAGGTTCTGTTCAACAACATACAAATTATTTTAAACACGCATATTTTTCCTGTTACCAAAATAATTTGAAGTGTTATTATTTAGTGCAAATTGTTCAGAATTAAAAGCAGGTAAAGCTTCTGTTTGTGGTAACATGTAGTACATGTGGTTTGAATTTCACTTGCAAGGGCTATTCTCGTCTCCAGTGTTGCAAAACATTATTTTTTTTTCTCACTTGCATTTTATATTACACATATGAATATATTTATTTATTCTGCCTGTAAAATTTCTGTTGGTCTGTACATTTCTACAGCTTTTGATTAGGTCAATTCCTCTTACTTGTTACGTCCTTTCATCATTTTATATCACACATTAGTATGTCTTTTATAAACCAGTTAGCAGTGGGAGTTGTGTTTTCTTGGCATTATAGGAAATGGAATTAATCAAATGTGCAGAGATAAATCAGTTTTAGTTTATTTTATTTCATATTGGCATAAAAATTAATTTTACAATAAAATAAAACTTTGTGTTGTCCAAGACATCAGTGAAACAATAATGTGGCTTATAGAGCAATCACACTCACCAAATAACTACCCTCCAGTTTCCCATTAAAATGAAAGGAAAGTGAAACTCAAAATTAAAACTTCATGCTACTCATTAACATGATTTCTCACCTTCACCTGTCTTGCGTAATTACAGGTCATGGGTAGCCAGCCCATATCCTGGTAATACAATATAACCTAAGCATCTTCAGATCAGTTAAAGACTCAACCTCAACACTTTCTTGACAAACTCTGGTGATTTGTTTAGACTCTAGAGACTGCCAAGAGGAGCAGATGCTGCAGTCTTCAGAAATTCTCACGTAGGTATATTTTTCAGTATACTGACAGAAAAGCAGATCTATCTGTAGGAATTGGTAACAATAGCCTGTGGCAGAGTTCTTTAATTTTTTTTACTTCCTTATTGCAGCAGTCATGGTAAAGGTTGGAAAGCTGTAGAAGCAAGTTGAAATACAGTGCTATATCCATTATTTATTCAATTTTTGGCAATTATTTATTACAGGTGAATAACAAGACACTTTCTTCTTGAGGTGACAGTTTGTGGATAAAAGCGAGGGCAGTTAGGTGTTCAAATTGAAGTAATTGTTACCATAGCTTAGTGGGAGATTAGTTTCGCTATATTACTGTGACCATTTGATCTTTCACTTTTGTCACAGTCTAATATTAGAGTAGTATGTATTGGGTAACCCTGTTTTGGGGGGGGTTTGGAAGGCAGGCTGTTTGTGAAAGCATGGAGCAGTTATGTGGTGTGTCTTGCCTAGTAGCAATGCATGTTTTTTTAAGCAAAAAGTTGTGATTCATTATTGAAGCCACTATATCTTTTACTTTCTTTACACACATGTATCAAAAATATACACCAAGTGGCCATCTTGTGTTTGAAAGCAGGTTATATTTAAAAAAAATAGCTTAGACAAACACTGATATGACTCTTTTAATGGAAGCATCCTGTGTGTGTGTGCTTGGTACTATCAAGGTGAAATACATTAATTTGGTCACTGTTTCTTTTAATTTCCTTACAAACATTAGAGGTGTGCACAGGAGATGACTTTCTTTTGAAGTTGGGGAGTGAGGAGGTATGCTGTGTGTGTGAATGCCTAGACTAGTGACACAGTCGCAATTGAATAAGAATGATATGATTGAAATAATCTTTCCCCCAATTCCTGTATTAACCTGTTCGGCTTCAGCCAACTTATTTCTTCTCCCACTCACGTACACAAAAACTCCAGCTCCATACTTGATTTTATCTTAACTTCCAAACCTAATCAGTATCACAATCCCACCACCTTACCAGACTCCATAAGTGATCGCCTCCCTAGCTCGATAACTAAGGCTATCTTTTCAAAACCCTAAAACCCACCTCTGTAGAGAGTGCTGTATTTGTCCAAATTCAATGCAGAAATTTCAACTACCAACTCTCCCTGATCAACTGGTCTCACCTGTATATCCTTCCCCTAAATGATGTTCTTGAATTTTATAAAATTTTCCTAAACATACTAAATACCGTAACTCCCATTAAGAAAATTAGGATCAAACCAAATCCAGCCCCGTGGCTCTCCAAAGATACCCTTTCCACCATGAAACTTAGAGGATAATACCTGGAAACAGTGGTATAAGTCAAAATCTCATTCTCTCCTCCTTAAATATAAAGAACTCAGAAACATCACTAAAAAATTGATTATTCAGGACAAAATAAAATTCTGTCAAGAAGCCCAATCCACCCAGTTTTTTAATCCAAAAAAAATTCTGACACTATGAGCAGTATACTCCATCCTGGTAAACTCTCTACCCCCAACCCCTTCCATGACAAAACCGATCTTGAAACCGCCACTCTTCCAAATTACTACTTTATAGACTCTATCAGACAATGAACCACTCAGACAGCCAAAAACTACCTTTAACCCCCTCGACCACCCAGCCCCAATCAGCCTTCTCCCTGAAACCTGTTTCCACTGACTATAGCAAATCTCTTCTGCTAAAACTGAAACCTTGCTCACCCTCTTTTGACAACCTACCCCCACAATTTCTTAAACTTGCTGCCTACTCTATAGCATATCCCATCTCAATTCTTATTAACCGTTCTATCAAAGAATCCTCAGTCCCTGAGATCTGGAAATCCTTCTATACTATTCCACTTCACAAGGGAGGTAACTCCATCGAACCTACCAATTACCGACCAATAGCCATCCTCTCCCCTCTAACAAAAATTCTCGAGAAATGCATTCATAGGCAACTTATGTAATATTTACTTTATGAAAACCTCTTTACCCCTCTCAGAACAGATTTAGACCTCATCACAGCACATCCACAGCCCCTCTATCTTTTACCCAGATTGTAGCAGAAGCAAGGGACAACAATAAACTCATATCATGTGTCTTCCTTCACCTCTCTAAAGCTATCAACACCATCTCCCACCCTAAAGTTCTCTCTAAACTATCCGAACTAAACCTCTCCACCTCCACTATCCTCTGGTTCTCCAGCTGTCTCAATAACCGACAACAATCTGTTAAATGGCAGACTTCCTACTCATTCTTCATACCTATCCAAACTAGTAACCCCCAAGGATCCATCCATGGCCCCCTTATCTTTAGTATTTTCACTAACAATCTTTGCTCTGACTGCACCCCCTCTTCACTAATCCAATACACTGATGATTCTACCCTTATCACCCTGTCTGACATCCACACTGACCAACACTCTCTCACGCAGACTTCCTTTAATATCATCGAACACTGGCTAACTGACAACCAACTAATTCTTAACCCAAAGAAAACCAAAGTCCTCCTTTTCCACCCAAAATTTTTATCCCATCTTAAAATGTCTTTCAGTCTCTCTTCTCTTCTCTTGACAACACCAACATTTATGCAGACTTCACTACAAAGCTTCTAGGTATCACAATTGACAACCAACTGAAATTTGACCATCAGATCTTACAGTCCATCAAAAAGACCAATTAAAAACTAGGTCTGCTATAGAGACGCAAAAAAATTCTTAACTAACACCGCTAGGACCTCACTTGCCCAAGCCTGTCGCCCTCCCTGCCTACTCTACACTTCCCCTATATTCACACACATCTAAGCAAATCTCCTAACCAAACTAGAACAAACTTACAACCAGATAGCCAGATTTGTCTGTAATCTCCCATACAAATCCCATCACTGCCTTGCACTAAAAAAGCTTGAATGGCTTGAGTTCCCACAACTACTCCAACTTTCACAGCTACAAATTGCACGTTCTCTTTTCTACATACCTGAAAACTGTCCCTCACTGACCACCCTCCTATCCCTCTACAAACCTGCATGATCTCTCTGTAGCACTGACCAAGCACTACTAAACATCTACAAGTCCAACAAAACTATAGGCAGGTTACCTTATAAATGCTCCATATCTCAAACTTGGAACAAACTCCCAACTAACATATGACATACCCAATCTTCGCTCCTCTTCAAAAAAGAACTGAAAAAATACCTAGCCAACTCTCCCTCTGGCAGCTGCCACCACCCCACCTAATCTCCCACTACCACACCAGAACTGTTCCCTTCATACATTATATATACTTACAATCCTGTGGATCTGTAGCTACACCACTGAGCACTCTGAAAAACTAAACTTTCCTCCCAACTTTGCCCCTTGTTTTACTTCTCAATTCCCCTGGCTACCCCAACTCTTTCCTCCTTATTTCCTTCTTTCTACTCTATCCTACTTTACCACCTCTTCTTCTACTACACCCACTATAACCAACACAGCTGCCACTCTTTGCTATTCTCTGTCTTCAATTATTCTTCACTCTTCATTCCACTCCACTTACTATTCCTCTATTTTGTTCTTTCCTCCTCATTTCCTTCTCTCCACTCAACTTTACTACCTCTCCTTCCACTCCACCCACTATAACTGACACGACTGCCATTCTTTGCTATTCTCTGTCTGTTCAATTATTCTTCACTCTTTTCTGCACTCCACTTACTATTCTTCTGTTTTGTTCCCCAACTCGATCTCTATCATTTGCTGTTGTACATGGACAAAATGCATACTTTTAATGATTTCTATAAGGTATTAATGCTGTTACTTACATGTCTCTGTCTTGTACGTTTTAATGTTCTTAAACTTGCAATGTAACTCGGTATGGTTATGATATGAGTATTTTTTTTTGGCATCATCTTTTATATCTTGTGTTTGTGGTGCTTTGTCAGTACTTTTAATGATTATTTACAAGGCATTAATGTTGTTACTCGCGTCATTTTATCTTCCACTTTTTAATTTTTTTAAACTTGCAGTGTAACTTGGTTTTGTTATGATATACGTATATTATTTTTTGGCATCATCTTTTTTATCATGTGTTTGTGGGGCTTTTCTCCTCGGGTCTTCACTGAAAATGGATCCCCAGACCAGTGGACTAACCCGGTTAACAAAGGACAAATAAAATAAATAATAAAATATGGCTTGATGAGTGGGCAAAATGCATGATTGTTAGCAAGTTAAAAGACACTGCATTTTGCATGCCTTTCAAAAAGGCATTAGAACTGTATAGCATGCAGCTGTCATGGCAGGCTAGCTGTTCTTGCGGACATCTAGCTGACCATGATTGAAAAATTATTAATGTGGCTTGTTGAGAACAGCATATGCCTCTGTGAGCATTGTGGCCATTGCATTTAAGTGACCTCTTCACATTCAGACTTGATGTGCCCTTTAATAAGGTGCAGATTTCACTAGTTAAGTATGAAAGCAAACGGTGATAAAAGGGTGATATATTTTTCAAAGTACAGTGAAGGCCCAACACAATTTCTTTTAAGTTGTTAATATAGTTTTCCAGCCCTCCCAATACAAATGTCTTTAGATACAGTTCACAGCAGAATGTGCATTCTATTTTTTTATATGTGAGAATATATATAATATATAATCATAAGCATATTCTGCTATTATAAGAACAAACAGTGTTTCTTTGTCTGTAGACATTACTTTTCCTCTGTTTGAAATTATGTAAACTGTGTAAGCATTACTTGGAATTTATTATTGGCACTCAGAAATTCAGTGTGCAGTTGTTCTGTTGCCTTTACACATAAATGTACACCATAGCTGCAGTTTATAAATGAATGTCCAAAGCTGTCTTAAGATTTACTAAAACTGTCAGACTGTTTCAGAAATATAAACGTGCATGAGATAGCTTCCACCAAGTGACTTACATGGTCATTTGAATGTAGCAATCTGCTAAGTTGCACTGTACTCAGTTTCCATTATCTGTGAGTATGTAATTCCAAGTGATAAGTTTGGACACAAGTGCTCAGTGCAAATTTGTATTGTTTAACCTGCAGGTAAACTGGTTGAGTCTCTTGGCATTTGGTGGATTATCTATTTGGTTTTGGCAACAGTTGATTTTTTCTCACTGCCAAGATTGGGTATAAAGGTTTCCAAAGTCGCTCTGTCCAGATGGTTCTCTGACTGAATTTTCTTTCTTTGTGCCTTCTGTTGCAAATCCCTTCCTTTTAGACCCAAGGTATACATTACAAAGTCAGTGATATCTTCTTCCTTCAGAAATTCTTCTCATCCTTCAATTTGATAGTCTGGATAATAGAAGATACAATAGTTATGTACTTACTGTAACATCAGATCTTGATTATCCATGTTTGTCCTCTTCAGCAAACTCTCCCTCCAGTTTTGTCATCCATCTGCAATCATCTTTTCTTGTGCCATTAGAATTCTTCAGCAGTACAAAGTGTTATGAAGTTAGGATTATAAATTCGATATGTGATGGGCAGGGAGAGAGGGTGCATTGTGGAAGACTGGGAGGATTTTGATCTGTGTGAAAAAAGCTCTGTTTGCAGCACTGGTGCCTGTCAATGACTATCCCCATCCTTAGTGGATGGATATCTTGTTCTTCCTCTGCATGTATGTTTCCCCAATTTCTATTTTTTCTATGTAATTTGCTCCTACTCTTTTCTGAAGATCCCAATTCCAGTTTTATCTCGGCTACTATATTCACTACTTCTAGTACAGTTGTTTTGAACTTTGATTTCCATTTTCTAGTAATTGTTTTTTGGCAGCCACCATAATTCGACTCAGCAAGGCCTTACTATGCCTAGGCAATTCTGATTCAGTATCACAGCTAAAAAAAATAATTTGCTGAGTTACACCAATTTGCTCACCCAGTATCTCTGACAGAGTAGTCTGCAAGGAATCTTTAAAGTCTGCCAAGCGAGTAAACTCCCAGAAAATATGTTCCCAGTTAGCTCTTTCTTCCCCATCATACCTCCAACATTTAGTGTCTACTTGAGAAAAGAAATTTTTGGAGTCTACTTGGGGTATAAACATACCTGCGGTACACTTATAAGCAAATATCCTAAATCTTCTAGACTGTGTTGCATATTTGGGAGACATACATATATCCCCTCCATTGTTTCTTTGTGAATTGCTTATACAACCTCTGTTCCCAGTCCTTTCTAACGTCCTCTATAGTTATCATGCAATGTTTTGCATGCTGTACTAATTATTCCTTTTTTAACAGCAGTTTCTGTTCTAGATTCTAATAAAAACTCTACTAATTCTGGTCTTTCACTTAGGATCCCCCTACTTTTTCTCTTTGCCTATAGTCTGATATCAATCCTTGATAGTGAAGGCAATCTCTAGCCTGCAGTTCACATACATTCTTGGCCTATTCCCATTCTATTACCATTATCTCTCTAATTATTTGCTCTCAATATCTTGATTCTTTTGACCATTTTCTCCAATAAATTCCAGCACCTGCTTGCCTATTGTTTGTATACCTAATTGTAGACATCTCTATTGGCAGAATCTCATTACTTCATTCCCATGCTGGCTTAGTTCTTAGAATACTTTCTGCTACTTAATGAACATAATATTCTGTATGATTATTGTTCTCCTTAAGGAGCTGCATCCAAAATCCCTGTCTCTCCTTGTTTCTTGAGCTTTCCTCCTGTTTCATCAACATCATTTTCCACTTTGAATTATAGGCTTCTGCTTGTGCAATGTGTAGGAGTCTTGACTGTGTATCTCTGAAATACTCCTCCACACTGGGTAATCCCAAACTGCCTTGTTATGCTGAAAGAATCAGCTTATCCCACTTGACTCTTACCATTTCCCTTCCCAAATAAAATCCTTCAGCTCTTTATTAATTGCTATCCACAACTTCTCCTCTGGTTGATAAAAATATATCTGACCTGCGTATAAAACTAAAGGGGCTAAAAACACTTTAACTGCTCTTATTTTGCTATCCATATCCATGTAACAGAGCTTCCAATTTCACAGTTTTTGTATTATCTTTTGTTTAAGCTCTTCCCACATATATCACAATTTGCCTTGCTGTGTCTGTTAAATAAAATTTTATTGCTTTTTTCACTGTTCATTAAGCTCTTTTTGATATTTTAATTGTTTTAAGTATTTGGTAGTGTTTTTCACTGTTGCAAAGCAATCTATTCTGTTTGTTCTGGTATTCCTGCCAAGCAGAGTTATAATTGATTTGTTAACTTTTTAAATCATTCTTTAGAGTCTCTTTGATGATTTTCTGCTGTTTTAAATGCTTTAGTGTTTCACTGCTATTTTTCTGCTGTGTTAAACGTTCTCTTGTGGTTCCTGCCTAAACTAGGGTAGCTAGTTGTTGTAGCATAGTCCAGATACATGTTTGCTGCATCTGGGTGTAGTGGCTGTTTGTTCTGAGCATGTTTTCCAGGCCATCTTGGATTGGAAGGGGCCTTTCTGCACTCTAGTAAGAGGATTGTGCTGATTGGAACCTGTCTGGTATAGGGTGGGTTGGTCTAGGGCTTGGAATACGCATCCTCATTGGTACTTTTGAATCTTTTTAATTTTATTTTCAAGTTTTTAGCTTCTAGTATTTAAGCCCTGCATTTGAGCAGGTTTCTGCTTTTTGGGTGTCGTGCAGCACTCCTCACTGCCACATAATTGTGTGCCATAGCTGGACAGATTAATTCAACGGTTTTTCTGCTAGTTACAGCCATAGCACATTAGTGTAGCCCTCATCCTTAGTACTTTTCCAGTCAAATACTGCTAGTGAGATGAAACCTATTAAACTACCAAAAAAAAAAAAAGCCCAAGCAGAAATATCCATCCACTGAACTCCTCATTAATCGATCCTGAAAAGCCCCCCCACTAGTGTCAACAGTCTTCAACTTAGCATTATGCACAGTTGGACCATCTTTCTTTCTCCGGCCAACCTTGTTGACTTGGGTCTTGAGGCAGTGTAGCAATTGCCTCATGTACACTGACAACCCTCTACTAATAACTCCCTTTAGTAAAAGAGTATGAGAGATGTATCTACACCAAGAATCTTGAATCCATGCTCTCTTCCACTCAAAACAGTAACACGGAAGGGGTTGTCAACCCACCCACCACTACACATGCAGATAGTACCACTACTCATACACACATAGTATGCATCCAGTACAAAAATCAGTATATGTGGAGGTTCTTTCAGAAAACCTACCAATACTCCAGAGACCTCCAAAACACAAGACTGCTGCAACTAACGCAACTCCCACAGCACCCATGACACACAACAACACCAGTGACTCACCTACCAAGCCCATAAGGCGTAACACTCAAAAAACAAAGTTTCTAGTAATTGGAGACTCAGAAGTGAGACACACAGATGTCCCAGTCATGAGGTTGGACAAGGATAAGGTCACAGTCAGCTACTTGTCAGATCACTCATGCACTCAGGTCTGTCAGCAACAAGTACCATTATGACTCTGTCATAGTTCATGTTGGAGTGAACAACCTGAGATGTACCTCACTGCACTATATGAAGAGAGACATGATTGAGCTCTCTGAGTACGTGTCTCAAACAGGTATGTCCTTAGCCTTGAGCACCATACTACCTTCGCCTAGAATGATGCCACAGTATAAACAAAAATTTATTGATTTTCAATAATTGGCTGAGTTTTGGTGTCATTTAAAGGGGATCCAGTTCCTTTCAGTCTTTGAAGCCATGGTCGACAAACCTCACTACTTTGCCAATGACGTTTACACCTGGCACCTGTACGCTTTCGGCTGCTGACAAAAGCTGTTGCTTTCCGCCATAGTGCTTTTTTTAGGCACGGTCTCGAAAACAGACTTACAGACATGAAATTTGTCAGTCATAACAAAATAAGGGTCATGCTGCTAAACTGTAGGATCTTAAACCAAAAACTGCACACTCTGGAAGCACTTCTATCACTGGAAGATGTAGATGTCTGTACAGTCACAGAAACCTGGTTCAAGGCCTCAGAGAGAGTACTCCAGCCTTGCAAGGCCGCAATGCCTTCCACACCTTCAGTCCACAAAATGAGTATGTGAGAACCAAAGGAGGTGGTGTTCCTATCTATATTAGAGATAAATTCACCTCCAGTGTAGTTAGACTGGACAACTCCATGGAGTTACTCTAAGTTCAGGTTACAGTGGGAAAGACCCCTATTCAAGTCATAGCCAGTTATAGATCCCCTTCCATGATGGGCAAGAAGACAACTTGACCAAACTGTAGACAATCCAAATATTACTGCACACTCTGGTTATGGGGAATTTCAGTTATCCCACAACCAGCTGGGAAACCTAGGCTAGTCCTAACACGCTAGCGCAAAAGCTCCTTGACTTTAACTCGTATGCCTTGGAACAAATTGTCCATACCCCAACAAGAGGAAAAAACATACTACATCTGGTCCTTACTTATATGTCAGACAGATACACTACCGCAACTATCGGACCCTCATTAGTTATCTGACCACAAATCCATCACCTTTGAGCTGACATTAACAACAGAACTCAGAGGGCGAAGTCTGACAAAACTTCAGCAATGCAAACTATACCTCCTTAGGTGAAGGTATAAATACATTCAGAGCCCCGCCTCCAGCTGGAATTGGTAGCTACACCAAAGCTTACTCTAAAGCCCTGTACAATCACTTCCATAAGCATATAGACTCATCTGTACCAAAAAGAATCAAAGCCAGAGACCCAGGTAAAACAAGTTGCCATGGTGGACATCTAGCATCAACAAACATTACAATAAATCCAAAAAGTTGCTGTCTATGAAGACAAAGGCATGACCCCAACAATGGAAAAGCACCCTCCTCGGCCTCAACAGGCAAATAAGACATGTCACATCCTCTAAGGGCCTCTTTTATTAAAACTTAGCACAGCCAAGGATTAACCATGAGGCCTTTTATAGCCTTTTACGTAGCCTAAAAGGTAGGATCCAAGCATTTGTAGAACTAATGACCAGTGGTATCACACACACTGACCCCACAGAGATAGCAAACCTGCTAGCAGATAGATGTGAAAATTTCACCCCTCTGTCTCCTCCAAACCTATCACAATCCTTACCCCAAACTTCCTGCCACCCTACATACCTGAAGAACAGCTTTGTCCTAGGCAAAAAAAACAACCTGTATGGGACCAGACGGCATCCCAGGCTGTCTTCTGAACAGGCTATAACATGAACTAGCATCACCAATATGCAGGCTTTTCAGTCATAATCTAACCATGGGCTTTGTTCCTGCAGAATGGAGAATAACAACAGTTATTCCCCTCCACAAATGTGGCCTAACAACAGACCCGGGGAATTACAGACCCATAAGCCTGACCAGCCTAATCTGTAAGGCCATGGAACATATCATTATGGACCTCATAAATAAAGACATAGGCAACCTCCAAACCCTGGACCCTACCCAGTTCAGCTTTGGCAAGGGCAGAGCCTGCCTGTTAAATCTGGTGGATTTTTTTCAAAAATGTGACCAGGGCCATTGACAAGGGCATATCTGTGCACACAGCATACCTCGACTTGGCAAAGGCTTTCAACACAATCGCGCACTCTGGCATTACCGATAAACTTAGCAAACTGAACGTCAACCCCTTCTTTGTAAGATGGATTGCCAGCTGGCTCACAAACCAGACACACACTATCAAAGTAGGTGACTCTACATCAACCACCAGACTTGTTACCAGTGGGTGCCACAGGGGTCAATGCTGGGCCCCTACTGTTTTGTATATACTTCTCAGAAGTTCAGGTAAAAACTAAGAGGTTGTGGCTGACCAAGTTTGCAGACGACTGCAAATTGGGTGCAATTATTGAATCCGCAGGTAATGTCGTCATTCTCCAGGAGGGTCCTATGCAGACCAATGACTGATATCTTAGTAATGGTCTCAAACTGCATGCAGAAAAATGCATCACCATTCTGTTTGGCACAAACAATGCCACTTCAAACTGTCAAATTAACAGTAATACCCTAAGTACCCACGAACTGATAAGGGACTTGGGTTCACAAGATGATCGCGACCTTAACTTCTTCCACCATGTTGTCTACTGTAGTAAGAAAGGCTTTCTACTTAGCACACTTGATTAGTAAAGGCATCGCCCCGAGAGCAAAAGCTGTTATAGCCCTCTGTACTATTGAGTTTAATGCCCCATTTGGCATGTACTGTACAAAGCACCTGCAGCAATTGGAGAGACCTTGGAGGTTTCTAACAAAGACTATCAAGAGACTCCAGTACATGATGTACACAGACCAACTAAAGATTCTGATACTTAACTTTGTATCATATAGACTTCTTAGGGGAGACTTATGCGTGCCTTACAAAGCAATCTCAGAGACATGCGTGAATGGGCGTACCTTCGTTAAAGGTTGTGCGTCAGGGCTGGTAACTCTGCACGTAAAAATCAACTACCAATCATTAGCGGACTGGAGATCCGCTGTGGCAACCCCTAACTGGGAAAAAGCCGAAAGACACAACAACAAAGCAATCTCAGACCCAAACCTAATGAACTTACTGCATATCCATAAATCAAACAGGACTAGGGCCACCCATTCCAGGGACCTAAATATGGCCTGTGACTTGAATTCGACATGCTGGTGAGAAAGGTTCATCTCCCAGTGACTGCCACATCTTTGGAATAGGCTACCTATTCATGTGAAACAGAGCACCTCTATGACACTGTTCAAAAGGAACCTGGACGAGTGGCTGGAACACCGTAAATTCCAGAAATAATGTCCACAACCTTCCAGGACATGGGCAGTCATTACTAACTACAATCTTGGGTGTTAACTAACATTTCAATGATATTACATTGGGATGAAACAGCTAGGCTTGAAATTACCTCCGGGTTGATAGCCTAATAACCTCCTATGATCCTTAGCTGCCACACCAGAATTATTTTTAATCTGTACTGTACTTCATTTTATCATGTCCCCATAAATATGGATATTCCTGAACCAATTTGTGTGGGTGTATAGCCATTGCCTTTGTTTTAGCTTCATAATTTTTTATCCCAAAAAGATTTTAAACTGCCTGAAAATGTTCCATAACACTGATAGCTAGCTTTTCTTGACTACCATACCAATTATATACTTGAATTTCTGAGTCTTTTATTTTCTTTGCCAATGGTTCTAAATATAATGCAAATAACGAAGGGGAAAGAAGACATCCCTGCCTGGTTTCTCATCTCAAAAAGAAATCATCAGAGAGGAACCCATACACTTTAATTTTCACCTCCGATCCCTCATATATCCTCCTAATCAACCTTATAATTTTATCAGGGAAAGCAAATGCTTCTGTTGCTGTGCTCATAAAACTCCCAGCTTACTCTGTCAGATGCTTTCTGTGCATCAAGACCCACCAACAGCAGTGGTATTTTCTTACATTCTGCTTCCCTCTGGATATTCGGTGTTCTGTTAATGTTGAGAAATGTTTGCCTCCCCTTCAAAAAAGCACATTGATCCATACCTATTAATTTTAGCATCACCTTTGCCATTCTCTTTTGCCATTATAGACATAAATACTTTATAATCATGGTTTAGGATTTAAATAGGCCTGTATGAACTTGGATCTGATGGGGCTTTACTCTCTTTAGGTATTACAACCACCACTGCTTTCTTCCAGGATGTTGGTGTTTCTCCTCCTGTTACAATAATACAAACAGAAAAAAATGAACACCTCTGGTGATGCACTGAGTGGTGAATTCAGACCAATCCAACATTAAAAAAGAAAAGTTATGGCTGAATGGGAAAGTATAAACATCTTGGGGTAGGTGGAATACAGAGACTGTTGGTGTTTCTACCATCTGTTTGTAGACTGTCTTTTCTTTCTGTGGACAAATGATACCCAACAATTAAGGTTTTTGAATCATTTAAACTGTAGCAGTGAGTTTCTTAAATTCACCATTAATTATTTGCCCACACAGATTGCGTTTTTGGATATGCAAATAATTAGATGTAGTGATGGGTGTTTTCATACTGAGATGTACCGAAAATATTGTTTTAGGCCATCATACGTACGTCGCAGTAGTATGCACCCTAAACATGTTTTCCGCAATGTTGTTAAGGGGCAAGTTCTGAGAACATCCAGACTCTCCTCTAGAATAGGAGATTTTGAGCAGGGTTTAAAACAGGTTAAAGCAGATGTAATTGGAAGAGGCTATACAGCGGCCGAAATAAATCAAGCCTGCGAGTTAGTCAGACAAACCAGAACTACATATGGGAGACCTCACTTCTCCTCCCTTCATTGGTCCAGGACAAGAAACATGTACAGAACAAGGAGTTAACATTTTCCCTTACTTATAGTAGTGATAATAAGGAACTGAGGGAGATTATTACTAGAAAGTGGTAATTTTTTGAATACAGATGATGAAATTGCAAGAATGGTAGGACTCAAACCTAGATTTGGTTATAAAGACAAGAAATCATTGAAAAGGAGGTTGTGCTGCCATGAGGGGTTGGTGGCAGAAGATGGCGTTAATATGCGAGGCACAGAGAAATGTCTAGGATGCTCCTTTTGCCAGTATATAGATGAATTGTCAACTTTTATACACCCAGATGATAGACGAAGATATTATTTAAGGCTAGGGCCGATTGCAGTACCAGAAACCTTGCTTATTTAGCTCATTGTAAGTCATGCAGATTGTTTTATGTGAACGTATCCGAGACCATTATTATTCACGTAGAGCTTTAGCTACAGCGACTTGCAAAACACATAAATGAGAGGGGTGAGGGATATGTATTCATGTTTTTTGGTTTTGGAAACATTGGAGGAAGGTTCAATGTTGGGGGATTTAGTTAATGAAACTGAACGTGCTGAACTTTGTTGGATTCTGAAATTGAGATTAAATAGCGGGTTAGAGTTCAAGATTTTGTACCTCTGAAACCAGTACTTAAAGCGAGGAAATTAAAAAGATATTTGTTTGGCACATTTATGTTAGATAAAATATATCTGAAATCTTAATATATTGTGTGTTTTATATAATATGGTATTTATGCAGTTTCATTGAGTGGTATAGGTTGAGGGGGGTCAGGTGATTTTTAGTATCTTAGTTACAATTAATGCACTTGTTTCTATTGGTTGTTCTCAAAGTTTTGATTGGCAAAGGGTAGCATTTAAGTGAATGTTATATAGTTATATTTTATGGTCTGATGAAGCAATTGTGAAAACGTTTACTGATATCATTAAAAAGTTTTAAGTTTTAACGTGTAGTCTCTGTTTTTACTTGCTGCTGGATATTATTACACCAGAGCCATGTGCATGTGTGGTTCTGTTCTTTTTTCTCTGTTAAAATACTGTTAAACCCTTCTAGATCATTATCAGTTTTTTCTCCTCTTAGCTTCCAAACTTATTTATGTATTTAACATTTGTTTACCAGGAAAGTCCGACTTGGAACAAAGCCAATTTTCAGCGGAGGCCCAGGGAGAAATGCTCCAGATGCATGTCTTTGCAATGTGGGAGGAAACAGAGCACCGGAGGAAACCCACACAAATGCAGGGAGGGCATGCAGACTCTGCACAGAAGACACCCCTTCTGTGAGGCGACAATGCAACCGCTGCACCATCCACAGGAATTCCATAGGAATACCATCTAGTCCTGTGGACTTTCCTGTGAATTTGTTATATATCACCATTTTTTCTCATCTCCTCCCATCCTAACTTGTATCATAGGGCTTTTGTTAAAGTCTAGCAATTACACACAATTTTCACCTAGCAGCTGTTTGATCTCTGCTTATAAGACTGATAGAAACTAATGTCCCGAAGTGAAAAATCCAATTTTATTTCACCAGGCAAAGTAACAGTTTTGTTACTGTGTATCTGGTACAATCTATATTTAAAACCTTAAGGCAGTATGCTGTCTTACAAATCAGGATTGAAATGCAGTGAAATCCTTGAGGATAGAATGACATTTCAGTGTGATTTATACCAAAGTATCTTAGTATAAGACCCTACATTTTTTAGTGTATTTTGCCTTATGATCGCTGACGTATGAATTGCTGTATGCACACCAACAAATTCAGTATTTCAGTGGGCTTTTGTTATCCCATTCCAATACCTCTCAACTGTACAGATTTTTGCAGAATGTCCAGATTTCTGGCTCATATTTTTGGCCTGTTCCTCTTTTTTTCCTAGCAAATCACTGGAATTATCTCAGGATTGAAGTCACTAAATAATGACATACATTTGAGTTTCAGATTTCAAATCCTTCATAAAATGTATATTAAAACAAATCCTGTTACTCTAGCAACTTTCTAAGTTTATAAGAGCAATATTTAAAATATGTCCCTATTTGTAGCCCCATTTTGTCAAGCTTTGTTAAGAGTTTTGGCATTAACAGGTTGAGAGGTATCATTGTATCTGGTATCCACATAGGGGGCAGTTTGACCTCTACTCAAAAGGCCAGATGACTCTAATGTCCAGAACATGTGTACTACGTCCTAATTACAACAAAAGTGGAAATCATGTTCTTTTTGCCAAGCAAGGCAATGTTTCTGTTTCTGCCTATAGGGTAAGGCCTGCACTCTATGCAATGATCAACACAGTGTGCTATTTTATAAGTCAAGATTGAAATACAGTGACATCCTCGGGAATCCATTGTGCTGCTTAGGTGTTTAATGTACCCAGTATCTTACTAAGATGTCATGACTTTTATTTATTTATTTTTTAACTGCATTAGCAAAACTGTCATGTAGCATCTTGTGCACAGCTAGCGGATCCAGTGTTTCAGATTACTTTTGTTACCATAGTGTAGTTTTATACAAAGTTTCATTTAAGGGGCTATTTGACTCAGCTCAAAAATCTTGGTAAAACTAATGCATAGAACATAAGTTTAGTGAGTTCCCATTATATCAGAAGTAACCTTCAAATATATTTCACAAGATGAAATGCCGTTATTCAGTTTAAGATTCAAAGACTACAGTATTGTGCTTTTCATGCAGCTATCGTTTTGGTGTCAAAGTCACTGTTAAGCTGCACTGAACTTCTCAGGTTAAATTAGTAGATGTGTTGTTGTCCTATCTGGCCTTCATTCTTACCAGGATGGGTTCAGATCCAACTTTGCCTTTATATACAAGCTTGAGTTCTTCCACTAGCTCATGGCTAAACCATATCCCAGCATGCGCCAGGAAAGTTCCCCAGATCTCGTTTGCCAATAAACAAGATCGGGTGCTCTTTCTACTAGATCTAGCTAAGTATAACATTTCTACTATTCTCTATTGCATAAAAGTTGCTTATTCTCATTGCTAATTGTTTAAAATTAATAATTTTTTGGTATTACTTCGTGTACTTCTGCCTTTTGTGTTTTTTTTTCTGCTGTTGGCCGTTGTCTTTGATTACACCTTGTTTTCCCTATCCCGGCCCGTTTAAGTTAGAGGGCTTTCTGCTTTCCGTCTCCCGGGCATACCCCGTTTAAGTTAGAGGGCTTTTCCCTCCCTCCAGTTCTTAAAGGAAAAAAAAAAAATATATATATATATATATATATATATATATATATATATATATATATATATTTTTTTTTTTTCTAACTAGCTCTGTCCTGTTGCAATGTCTTCCAAGGAGTCAAAACCGTCCGGTTTCAAAAAATGTGAGAAATGTGGACGAAAAATGTCATTGACTGATAAGACACACAATTTGTGTCTATTGTCTTGGAGCCTTCCATCTCCAGAAGTCTTGCTCTATCTGTCATTCCTTTAGCCACAGAGCACTCCTGGAGAGGAAAAACAAATTAACATTGAAAAGACTGTTAAAAACCCCTTTCTCAGAGGCAGTACAAGAAGGTCCATGTTTACACAAATCTGACAAATCTCCTTCTGCAAAATCTGATAGATCAGAAGAGATCATCCACTTCCAGAGCTCCATCTCAACCATCAAAAAAGCTTGCAAAAACTTTAGCACCTGATCCAAAGTCTATTGGATCTGACAGACCTACAGCCCAGGCGCCGTCTGAGTGCCAATGGAATTTGAGATTTGGAGCCGTTCTCTCTGACCGTAAGGTCACCCATTTTATAGCCTACCAAGTCTCCAGTCCCTTCAACTCAGTCTTGTAGGAGCTTATCCAATAATGACTTGGATCGAGTGATACAGAGGCTATTAAGGACACCAACGTTGGCCAAGTTATCGGATCCAACCCCGAAGGCTTTGGATCAGACCACATCCTCCTCCTCCGGCGCCAATTCCTCCTCCGATCTGACCTCTGACTTCGGAGCCAGAATGTCAGGAGATGATAGTGGAACCTTCAGATCCAAGACCTATTTCAGGATCTTCGGATCCAACCATTGCACTGACATCCCCTGCTCCATCAGAACTCGAGGAGTCTAGGGGCCGAAGCTCTCCAGTTGGGTCCAGGGAGGGGAGTCGGATCAAACAGTTGTCGGATTTGGCTTTGTCTCTCTAGGCATTGGCTCAGGTGGGGATGGCTCCTACATCAGCCTCGGCCCGTTGTCCTTGATTCCAGGGATTCCCTCTATCTCTTTGGATCTAGGGACCTCCTCAGATCAGGGGTGGGGGGCTTTTGAGGTGTTGAGAAGAGTACGGTCTCTACAGGCAGTTCCAATGTCATCTCCGGACATTCTTCTCCAAAAGCACCAGTGTCTGCTTCTATGTCCTCGCTTCCACAGGGACGCAGAGATCCTTGACCTCAGGATGCCCAACAGGCACTCCCCCTTTCTTCTGAAACCTCCCCTAGAAGAGGTCCCTCAGAAGAGACTGTGCAAGATGAAGCACTTACACTCCCCAGAGGAGTCCATCAGCTCCGATACGGACCTCGATGAAGCTGAAAGGTCCTCACGGCCACCTCCTGATATCGTACTGGTGTTACCCATAGCGTCATCTTTACTTTGCCCCTGCCTTATGGTGTGGCCATTGGCGTGCTAGCTGCCTGCAAAGCCCTTTTTAAACTCTGGTGCTTTTCCCCAACCGCGTGGAAGCTATCTTGTATTCATTACTCCCTAGGAGATATTGCCTGGACGGACGCTACTTCCTGCTTATTTGTTAATTACTGCAATATAACGTAATTTAAAGTCATGCTAAGCCCTTTTTAAACTTGGGCGCTTTTCCCTAACCACGTGGAAACCATCTTGTATTCACTACTCCCTAGGAGACCTTGTCTGGATGGACGCTACTTCCTGCTCATTTAACTATTACAATATAACATAATTTAAAGTGTAGGTGATTTTCACTGTTGTTTTTTTGGAAACAAAACTGACTAGTTTTCTATTCTTAATAGCATTTCAACGCGGCGTGCACTCCAGCTGGCAACCATCTCGTACTTTCTTAAACCCCCATTCTCATCCCTTGCACTGTATAGCAGTTGCATTGCCTTGAAAACACCAGTAGGTGGCAGTATAAGGTCATAAATCATTCCCATTTCCCCATTTACTTTGCCCAACAGTTCTCTAGCAGTTAGTTTTATTTTCACTTAATCTCCTGACAACTGGTCTTTTCAGAGTCTGCTTACTTCAGAGAGCTCTATTTCCACGAGCTCCAGACCTTTGGTTAATTATAAACACACACTTACCTGTAGTTTCTAGTTGCTCAGATACAAAGTAAGTGATCTGTGTTACTGATTGGTTCTAGTTGATCTTGGTTCTACACCCCCTGATTTCTGCCTTACCTCCATGCACTCTCTCCCTGTCCTCTCCCCATGTTATCCCACAACCCTCCCCTGAAATCCATATAGTAGTGGTGTTATCCATAACGCCGTCTTTACTTTGCCCCTGCCTTATGGTGTGGCCAGTGACATGTTAGCTGGTAAGTGTTCTGTTGTCTTTTCAACTTGCTCTTATGCTGGTAGATGCAAGTTGCATATAAATCATTGTTAAATGTGTATGGCATTATTTAACTGCTGTCCTTGCGTATCGTGAACTGTTACTGGTGTAATACAATTCCGGTAGTTTAGGCTTGTGATTGCTTGTCTATTACAAGGTAGTAACACAGACATTTATGCTATGTTGAATGCTGCCATAATGGCAAATGTGAATAGTAGGTTACAATCTCTGTATTCTGCTGCACTGTAGCTGTTTACTATTATGAGATTGTAGTTTCTGTTAATATTCTGTTGCTAGGTGTCTGCTTCTGTAACTGCTCATGTTTCAATGCTCATGTGTACTGTGCCACTTTTATTAGACAGTTCTACTCTTTTTTTATTGCTTGCTGTCTCTCTAAACTGTTTCTCTTCCCTCATTTCCAAAAGTGCTGGTATCTTAGTTTCCCCTGAAAACGCAGCATATAATGTATGCAGTTGTTTAATAAGTTCTTTCTGAAGACTCCGCAAACCATCAATGTAATTGTTTAACCACCTCCTTTCTGTACCTTCTGTTACCTTCCTTTCCCCTTATAAGTCAGTATATTCTGTCCGTAGCTAACTGATAGGTTGAATAGTTGTATGTGTGTTCTTGTGTCTTCTGTCTGCTGTCCTTTTGTCCTACTTCTTAACCCCTGTTTCTCTTCTGTTTTTATTCCAGCCTGCTAAGCCCTTTTTAAACTCTGGCGCTTTTCCCCAACCACGTGGAAACCATCTTGTATTCACTACAGACATTGCCTGGACGGATGCTACTTCCTGCTCATTTATTAATTACTACAATATAACATAATTTAAAGTGTAGGTGATTTTCACTGTTGTTTTTTGGAAACAAAACGGACTAGTTTTCTATTGTTAATAGCATTTCAATGCGGCGTGCACTCCAACTGGCTACTACCTCGTACTTTCTTAAACCCCCATTCTCATCCCTTGCACTGTATAGCAGTTGCATTGCCTTGAAAATGCTACTAGGTGGCAGTATAAGGCCATAAAATCATTACCATTTTCCCATTTACTTTGCCCAACATTTCTCTAGCTCTCAGTTACTTTTATTTTCACTTAATCTCATGACGACTGGTCTTTTCAGAGTCTGCTAACTTCAGAGAGCTCTACCTTCCACGAGCTCCAGACCTTTGGTTAATTATAAACACCCACTTACCTGTAGTTTCCAGTTGCTCAGGTACAAAGTAAGTGATCTGTGTTACTGATTGGTTCTGGTTGCTCCTCCTCATCTTCTCTTTCTTGGTTCTACCCACTCCGTTCGCCCTGCGGGCTCACTCCGCTCCCCTACCCTACCCCCAATTCCCACTCACTCCCAGTGGTCCTAAACTTATACTTCTTAAACCACTCCCGCTAGCCAAACCAGCAAATCAGAAAGTTCTACTAACCTAAGCTTTTATACCACACCCTTCCTCCACAAAACCAATCATTAGCTCCCATTACTTAGGGTAATATAACCTACTTTCATATCTTTACTTTAACTTACACCAGTCTTACCTATCTTGTAGCACCCTTAATCAAACTCCTATAATAACTAACTCGACTTCTACCAAAATACTTCTCATTGCCACACTTATGCATGTTCTAACTTCAGCCTATCTCCTAACCTCCTTCAAAAATCTGAATTATTCTCAATTTCACTATCCTCATAAACAAACAACCATACTATCTCTCACTACCTCTCTCAATCATATAAATATCCACATCAAGCTACCTTCTATCAAAGTACCACAGACTGGCCCACATTACATACAATACCATAATAACCAGGAAAGTTCAGTATCATATCACTAACACACACAATAGTTTGCTTAGACTAAAAAGACAATCCTTAGCAGATGGAGACATCCATCCTAATCCAGGCCCAGCCAATGTCCTAACCACTAATTTTCATACTCTCAATCCCTCTATCCCACTCTCCCATACCAGACTCCCCAACTCACTCCTGATAGCACATCTCAATGTCCGTAGCACATCTCAATATCCGTAGCTTAAATAAAGTGGCCCACCTCCATGCTCTCTTAGATGTGTACTCCTTTGACATCCTATGTTTGACAGAAACATGGTTAAAACCTGGAACTCAAGATAATAAAATCACACCTCCAGGCTACAATATATTGAGCCGTGATCACAACAAAAGAAAGGCTGGGGGAGTAGCAATTCTGTTCAAAGATGGCCTAATAGTTACCTCTTCATCCTACAAACCTCCTACCGACAGTAATGCTGAACTACTCATCTCCAAAATACAGCGCAACTCTAATAAATCCATATACATCATCTGTATCTATTTACCTCCTGGGAACAACATCAGTACACTAGAAAATATACTTAGCTGGGTCACATCAACCTTCCCACAAGAAACTATAATCCTAGGTGACTTTAATATTGATTGGATGAGCATCAGTACTGAACATCCAACTTCCCATATTAACCTTCATGGCTTCTCTCAAACCATTACCTCCCCTACTAGAATTAACAAACCAAGTAAAAAAGAGACTACTTTAGACTGGATTCTTATTAATAACTTCCACCAAATGTATAAGGTAGGGACCTTCTCTGACAATGTAAGTGATCACTCATTGACCTACATAATCAGGGAAAAGATTAATATTTCTCACCCCGCAACATATACGACTATTTGGAACAACAAGCATTTTAACCTAGAGCTATTCCAAAGTGAACTTAGTGCTTGTAATTGGTCTCCCCTAAGAACTCTCTTACTTGAAGAGGCTGTCAAATACTTTAACTCTAGATTCTTAACTATCCTTGACCAGCATGCACCTAAGCATACCATCAGAATCAATTCAAAACCAGCACATTGGCTCTCTAAAGAAAAAAGGCAAAAAATCCTACTCAGAAATAAAACCTGGGCTAGGTGGCGAAGTACTGAAAATCCAGCAGATCAGCAAGTATTTAGACAGCTGAGAAATATGACAAAAAAAGCAATACTTTCAGATAAGAAAATACTTGTACTGTAAAATACAGCAAACACACCAAAATAATCCACAGAGATTCTGGGCAAGTATCAATAGACTCCTACACCCTGGACACTCTAGTACACCAACCACAAAAGACGCTAACAATGAGAACCCCTCCGAAACCGCTGCCTTCAATACCTTATTTCCTGAGGCCATACCATCCCTGGCCAGCCAGCTATCCCCTGATAACTTTAGCTTTCCTATCACCAGTACGAGCCCTCTTCCTACATTCCGTTTGCAACCCATCTCTACTAATTGTATTTACAAACTCATCCAAAAACTGAAGCCTTGTACTCCATCTGCTGACCAGATCAGAGCTGAATATCTGCAAGAAACAGTTACATCTGTAGCCTATCCTATATCTATAAACAGAACCATTAATGAAGGAACCATACCAGCCATGTGGAAAATTTCTCACATTATCCCCCTACATAAGGGTGGGAACTCAAATGAATACTCTATCGACCTATAGTCGTATTATCCCCTTTAGCTAAAATCATGGAAAGATGCATTCATCATCAGCTACTTAACCATTTAATTCAGCACAGCATACTAGCCAATACCCAGCATGGTTTTAGGCCATTCCATAGTACCACTACTCCCTCTTATCCTTCACTGATTCTATTAACAGATACCGTAATAATAATAATCTCTCTTCAGCTCTCTTTATTGATCTTTCAAAAGCTTTCGACATGGTAAACCACCCTTTGCTTATAAACATTCTCAAATCACTTTCTCTTGATACATTAGCTATACAATGGTTCACTTCCTCCCTCAGCAATAGGCAGCAGGCAGTGCTCTGGGAGAATAATCTAGCTTCCCATCTGCCAGTCACCCTTGGTGTTCCCCAGGGCTCAATTTTAGGTCCTCTACTATTCTCATTTTTTTATCAACGATCTGCATCTTGCTATTCCTCAAGCTACCTGTATACAATATGCAGACATTTCTACACTTATCTGCACAGCCAATTCTTCCTATGAGCTACAATCACTAACTCAGAAGGTGTTTAACAGTAGAGACATGGTTCTTAAAACGTTGTCTCCTCTTGAATCCCAAAAAAAAAACAAAACTGCTCTTTACTCCTACCCATAAGTCCACCACAATAGACTTCTCAGTCATCTCTAAAAATGGTACCCTCATTTCTCCTGACTCTACCACCAAACTCCTAGGAATTACAATAGATAACCTTAACTTCAACACTCATATTAATAACACTATAAAAACAGTTAACAGAAAAATGGCCTCCCAATATAGGATCAAACCCTTCCTTACTTCTACAGCTAGAACTACTATTGCCTCCTCTCATCTAATCTCTACACTGCTCTATGCCTCACCAATCTACACAAACCTAACAAAAAACAACCTGCTCAAACTAGTTAGCGCTTATCATACCATTGCCGGATTTGCCACTGGAAATCCCTTCAGAACCCATCACTGTCAGAACCTAAAACAACTAGGATGGCTTGAACTACAGAATCAGCTTCAATTCATCCAACTTACAATTGCCCATAAGGTACTTAATCAACCTAACAAAACTCCAATACTCTCAAACCTCATAACCCCCTATAAAAATCTTAACTTACGCTCTTCAAATAAACTACTAGTTAGCATAAGTAAGTCCAACAACATGGCAGGTGACTCTCTGTTGTCAAACACAGCTGGCAAAAACTGAAACCTTCTACCTAGTGAACTTACTTCACTTCCATCCCTACCCCTCTTCAAACAAAAACTCAAATTATTCCTTAGAACACACTGGTTATGCCCTTGCAGTAACCCTGACTAAAATTTTAACCCCTGTTCTAATACTTCCTAGTTTCTACTTTCTTACTAGTCAGTGTTTAGCATAAATTAAAGCAGGAACTGTAAAAATACTGTAACATTTTAATTATTTACTTCTTCTGAATATTATGTCCTAAATTCTGTACATAGTCATTGTTATGTACAATACAATGTAGTTTGAAATATTTGCTGTTACTATTTTATTGTAACCTACTACCTGGTTACTAACTGTTTGTGTTTATTTTATTGTAACCTTTAACCTTTATTTCTGTTGTTTTCATTGGAGCTTTTCTCCCCGGACCTGTACTGATAATGGACCTATGTCCAGTTAGACTAGCCCGGTCAACAAATGTAAAATAAATATCTCCTTTGGAGACATCCTAGAAATACTTGAGCAGAGAGGTGGCTGTAAGTCCACTAACCCTTTGGCAGAGGAGTCCGTACACCTGAGGGTCTTTGGATCTCACCCCACCACCTCTTGGGTGTCTCCACCTTTCAACGAGCTTATGGACCTAGTTTCTAGGAAGATGTGAGAGTCCCCAGATTCAGTGGAACCTGGTCCTAGGAGGCCAAATGAGTTTATCACATCCCCAGCAGACAAATCTTTTCTAACTAAAGGAGTCCCAGTAGATGCCATGGTGGTGGCAGCAGCCACCAAGAAGGAACTCTGAGACATCATCTTCTGTTCATCCACCGAACAAGGAGTCTCATACGATGGACAGATATGGAAAATGCATTTTTTCTTCAGCAAATTTTGCCCTCAGGTCGCGGAATTACCTAACCCATTTTACTAGATTGCAGAGAGACCTCCTGAAGGAGTTAGAAGATGCTCTTCAAGGTTCAGCAGCTGAAGGGGTTTCCGATAATTTCCTCACAGCTTTCTACTTTAAATTCAGTAGTCAACTTCTCCATGAGACTGATCTCTTATGCAGCAGATGGAGCGAGTAGAGCAGCGGGTTCAGGAGTTTCCCTAAGCAGACGTTCCTGGAAGCATTTGTGTGATTTTTGCTGAACCCTTTAAATCTTCCTTTGTGAATGCCCCATTCGTGGGCTCCTCTCTGTTTGGGCCCAAAGTCAAAGACACACTGACCAGGTGTTAGCAAGTAGGAAAGACTCTGTCTGCCGTATGAGTCCGTTTTTTCCTGCCTACCAGACCATATTCCAAAGGTCAGAAGGAAAGTGGAAAAATGTGGTTTTGAAGATTTGAGAGAGCTTTCCAGGACACACGTGGTGAACCTTCCCCCAGGAGCAGAGAGGGGAAGTGGTAATGGAAGACGCCGTCCATGCAGCAGAGGGGGTCTGCAGAATCATGGCAACAGAGAACCTTTCTTTAGTAATCCCTTTAAATGTTCCTGAAAGGAGGCCCACCTGTCCATCTCTGAAGGTAGGTGGGGCCACTTATCTTTGTACCCAGAGGCCTGGCAACAAATAAAAGACAAATGGGTACAAAGCATCATATCCAGAGGTTACTCATCCCCATTTCCTTCCCATTCCAAACATGAAAAAATCCCAGACATTCCACCCAGTCAAAGGGAACAAACAACATTAGAAATTCAAAAGTTGTTAGACAAAAGAGTCATCCAAACAGTTCCCGCAGACCAATTAGGATCCGGAACTCACTTAAGATTCTTTTTAGTTTCAAAGAAAATGGGACTGGAGACCAGTTTTGGATCTCAGCAATCTCAAGTCAGTAAAAAAGTCCAAGTTCTGGATGGTAATACTGCAGTCAATACTCCCTTTTCTGGGACAAGACAATTGGATATGCTTGACTGACCTCCAGGATGGGTACTACCACATAAAAATGGACAGGCGATCCAGGAGACACCTGCACTTTTGGCTGGGAGGCAGTCACTACCAGTTTTGAGCTCTGCCTTTTGGTCTCACTACAGCCCCCAGAGTGTGAAAATGTATGGCAGTAGTCACGGCTCACCTGAGACGCCTAGGATTCCAGGTGTTTCCATACTTAGACGACTGGCTCCTAACCGCCACTACCGAGCATTTACTACTAAAAGCAGGAACCAGAATCTTGCAGCTCTGCTGTCAACTAGGAATTACAATAAACTATGAGAAATCTGCCTTGCGGCCTTCTCAGCATATCATATTTATAGGAGCACAATTAGATTCAAAAACTTGATGCCTAGACTTCCCCAAGAAAGAGTTCAAGTCCTACGACGTCAGGTGTTGAGTCTTTTTCCAATGATGAAAGTGCACACAAGAATAGTGCTAAAAGTTTTGGGGACCATGGCTGCAGCAATTACTCTGATACCTTTAGCATGTCTACACATGAGACTTCTACAGTGGTTACTGTTCACTCAGTGGTCGATGCAGGAATTGCTGATGTCCCACAAAATAACAAACTTGCAAAAAAGACCTTCACTGGTGGCTTTACTCCACCCACCTGATGCTAGGCCAACCATTTGTACTTCCCCAATCATTGGCCTAAGTGACCGCGGACGCTTACAGATTGGATGGAGGGGTATTATCTGGGAAAGGCCCATTTGCACATCAATGTTCTAGAGATGAAGAGCGGTGCTTCTAGCATTGCTAGCATTCCAGAACTCCACTGGGAAGTATAGCAATACAGACAGATAACATGTCAGTTGTATGGTACATAAACAAACAGGGAGGAACCAGATCTTATTCCTTTTATCGAGAGGCCATGAGAGTAGACAGTGGACAACTTCTTCCCAACATTTTCTGATAGCAATGCACATCCTGGGGAAATCCAACATGATAGCTTACAGATGCAGCAGAGTGATTCTGTTGCCTCATAAGTGGTCCCTAAAACAGGGGGTAGTGGAAAACATTTTCCACAAATGGGGCCAGCCTTGCTGCGACCTTTTTGCGACATCCACGAATGCCAAATGCAGCAACTACTTTACCCTTATACCCCCCCGGGGGGATCACCAAGGGATGCACTTGTTCACGATTGGCCTTTTGGTCTCCTCTATGCCTTTCCTCCCTTTCCACTAATACCCAAAGTCCTTCAGAAAGACAATTGCTTAGGAAGGGACTTGATACTCATCGCCCCCATACTGGCCTTGTCAAATCTGGCTCTCCTTCCTATGGCCTCATCTTCGGGAGGAGCCTTGGATTCTGGACCCATTTCCAGACCTTCTGACTTGTGCATCAGGAGTGCTCCATCCTCCCTCTGGACCCTCAAATTGACAGCTTGCCTGCTCCGAATCCAACCATAGCCAGGTTTCCTAACCTTTCTTCATCAGTGAAACACATTCTAATTTCTTCCTGTAAGGCTTCAACAAGAAAGATATATATAGAAGTCAATGTTAAAGATTCTCTATATGGGCTTCTCGTAATCACATCAATCCCTTTACTGCTCCGGTCACCTCCTTTCTAGAATTCCTGGCAAAATTATTCAACAAGGGTGCAGCTGCAGCTACTATTAGAGTTCAACTAGCAGTGATTTCTAGTTATCATATTGGTAAATCTGGCCTTAGCGTTATGTCTCATAGGCTATGCAAGCCGTTTCTCAAAGGTAACTTTATTACTGTGACCACCTGTTAGACACCCCCCCCCCAGCACCATGGGACTTAAATTTCATCCTATCTCGTTTAATTTATTTTCCCTTTTGAGCGAGCATCATCTTGTGAACTCAAGTTTTTGACATGAAAAACTATTCTTGTGATAGCTATTACTTCTGCTAGGAGTGTCAGAGCTGCAAGCCTTGTCAATAAAGCCCACTTACTTGCTTTTCCACAGAGACAGGGTTTCCTTATAGGTTCATAGGTTGGTACTGGGCTATCTGCCCGAAGGCATAGATTAGCCCAGCCACGTTGTGTGGTATTCACTGCCCCTTTAGTAGTTCCCTAGACCCTTGTACTAGCAGCTAGTACCCTTGGCCCCTATCTAGTAGTGCTGTTGGTGTGATCCCCGGTGTGAACTTTCTGTTACCCATCCACTCATCAAGGTTCCTCTTGAAGAGTGATAGTGAGGAGGGGCTCTGTCTTATGTAGATCAGGACCCTGTTCCATAGTAAGGGAAGTCTCTGCGAAGGGAATCTATCCCTTCAGCATGTTCTATTCATTGTTGTGTTGAGGTTTATATCCCTAGAGCGTGTAGCTCGAGTAGATTTGGTTTTGCTAAGATGGAGCATGTTCAACAATTCTGGGTTGGACATGGCTCTGTACGTTAGACAGAGATCGCCTCTGAGAAAGTGTTATGCAACAGAGAACAGTCTTAGCTTTTTCAATCGTGCTGCATAGGGCAACTGTTTGAGGCCAGTAATCCTCTTGGTTAGGTACCTTATGAACAAACTCCTCCTTTTTGCCAAAAGTATGTTCAGAGTCAAGTTTGAACCAATCTATAGAGCTACCAGTCTTTTACCCAAATTACGAGAATAAGGCAGAAAACATGTTACAGCAACTGGATGTGCATAGACCATTACGTTTCTACTTGCACAGGCCAAAGAACTCTAGAAAATCTAACCAGGTATTTATATCTTTTTCAGATTCAAAGAAAGGTACTCCAGTCTCTAGAGTGACACTTTCAAAATGGTTTTCAGATTGCATGACCTTCATCTATAAATCTCAAAACAGGTATCTCTCAAATAGAATTAAAGCCCACTCTGCAAGAGCCATTGCAACCTCTTCCACCTTTTTGGCTAGACTTCGATTGATGCCATTTGTGCTGCGGCAACATGGGCAAGACCTCATACCTTTATCACTCATTACAAAGTCGATTTGGCCTCTAGGAACAGGGCCTCCTTTGGTTCCACGATTCTGAAGAATATTCTCCCTTGATCCACCCAAGAATGATAGTGCTAGGGACGCTGTCCCATCCTGGTAAGAATGAAGGCAAGATAGGACAACAACACATAAAGAAGTTATGTACTCACCATGACGTTCAATGTGTGTTGTCCATCTTCTCCTTCATTTTTGCATCCCGCCCTCCTTCTCCCGGCCATTTTTACTCCTGGAAGACCAAGTTGGTACAATTGGATATCATTATTCTCTGGCCTTCTTTATTGCGGTCTGAATTATTAAACTGCCCTTATTTTTTCTTACTGTTAATATTACTGCAAGCAAGATCTGTGGAGCTTTCCTGGTACATGCTGGGATAGGGTTTAGCCACAAGCTAGTGGAAGACCTCGAGATTGTATATAAAGGCCAGGTCAGATCCGAGGATCGGCTCTGAACCCATCTTGGTAAGAATGAAGGTGAGGATGGACAACACACATGGAACGTTACGGTGAGTACATAACTTCATTTTTGGGTACCTTTTCTAGCTAAATTCATTTTCATTACTGACTGAAACTTTCCTAATGAAATCAAGAGTGATAAATAGACTTTATACATAGCCACCAGATGCTTGGGTTCATATGTTTTTACTGCAATAGTATGACATTTTGAATTGTTCTCTGTTTCTATTAGATGCGCTGTGTTGAACCTATGCACAGTATTCAGAGTACACTAATGGCTCAGAATACATGTTTACTTCACTATTTAGTTATTACATCAGAAGCAAAAATCATATTACCAAAAAAAATATATATAATATATAACTTTTTATTTCCAGTGTGCCATTGCTAACATGCTATGGATTGGAGCAGCTAGATCAGTGGGGCCATATTCAACATATTACTGTACTGAAATCGATAAGGATAGAATAGATATCATATTTGCCTTTTATAGCTGAACAGCTTGTTTGTACTACCTAAATATTTTGTAATGAAATCTTGAGAACTGAGATACAGCCATTTGTACACAGTCACCAGATCCATTGCTTCATCAGTCTTAACTGCCATGGTCTGAGATTTTGCATTATACTCCTTGTTCCATTTGGGGATGTCATGTTAAAACTTATGCTTATGCAGCGTACAATAATTGCCTAAAATGATTATTTGCTGACTTATTACACCAGATATAAAAATGCTATGTACTTGACAAGAGAAAAAATGTTCACTTGCATCATGCCACAAATTAGAATAACTCCCAATATGTTTCTAAACTCTGGAATAGTATCCCTACACAAATAACTCTCTGACAAAGTCAGTAGTTTTAAACCACTCCTTAAACAACATCTTAACCAATCCGATCCTGGTCCTCCACATACTCATCTCAATACTCTCCTTAAACAGAGTACACTCAACCTCCCACTGTAATAACAAAACAAGTTTTATACATAACTGCTGCCTGTGCAATCCATTAAGTTGGACTTGGGCTTTCTCTTCAGTAACATCCACCTCTGTAAAATCTTAGAATGTATAAATGTAAATACTGATGTCATTTTCATTCTTTCTCAACGAATGGGCTTGGATCAGATCCTTGAATCTGACTTGGCCACTTAAAGATTCTAGGATCTGAATCTTGAGCTTCTCCCTTACTCATAATATCCCTGACCCCTACAATGCCTCAGATCTCATTTGCCACTTTTCAAGACAATTGAGATTGCTATTTTTTGAGCTCCTTTGAGATGTGTGAGTGAAAATCTAATTTTTTGATAATTTATATCCCTTGTAAACCTTTTTAGAGTCTAATATCCTCCATACCTTAAATTACCTCTTTACTGAATTTTTCAATAAATTTATTTGCTTAATCATAGTTGGTAATCTATTCCTTCTTCTTTTCCCTTTTATACCTGCAGGTATATTTCTGTAGATACCACTATTGGTAGTCTTTCCTTCCAACTCTTTCTTTCCTCTGTGATAAAAAAAAGTCTTTCCTTAATTCTTTTCTTTTGGTAGACCCTTGTCCTTTTTCCAGTAGGCTGATAAACCTACTGGATTTCAGAAATGCACTTCTGTGGGCATAAAATCCCCAATTCTGATGCCCACAGGGAGTGAGTTTATTGTTTAGGCCCAGCACATCTGGATACTTCTTGTGCTATTTGTGCAGCCTTCAGTGCAAGAGCAGTTAGTGATACAAGGAACAAGCTCATTCAGAAAGGCCTCCTTCCAGCTCTCAAAGTTATCTATGCTTTTGGCTGGGAGGCGGTCATTATCAGTTAAGCGCTCTGCCTTTTGGTCTCACCACAGCCTCCAGGGTGTTCATCAAATGGATGGCGGTAGTAGCATCTTACCTGAGACTGCTTGGATTCAGAGTGTTTCCCTATGTAGATGACGCGCTCCTTATAGCACCAACCAGGCATTTACTAGTAAAAGCCAGAGATTATATGCTTCACCTGGCACCCTCCCTGGATATCACCATCAACATGCACAAATCTCATCTTCAACCAGTTCAAGTTATAGACTTTATAGGAGCTCACTTAGACACAGTCAGTTGTCTAGCCTTTCTGCCTCGGAACAGAATTCTTGCATTGAAAACACATGTCAGATTCTTTCTATTCCAGCATCCCCAGCAAGACTGGTCCTAAAGGCATTACAGTCTATGGTCGCTACTGTAACACTGATTCCCACTGCCTGCATACACACGAGGATTCTCCAGTGGGCCGTAGCAGTGCAATGGTCCTTTCATCATTATTCCTTGATCACCTGATAAAGTTGTCTCAAGTGTGCAGAAATTCTCTTATTTTGTGGGTGTGCTCTGAGGAGATCGATCAAGGTCGTCCATTTATCCTTCCTCTCCCCAGTAAGTAAATGTACCAAAACTCTGTTTGCTGTGCTGGGTGTCTGGACTCACAGAATATGCCAAAGTTCTTTGTAAAACACTTATTTATTTGACAAAACGAACCCCTTAAAACCTTGTTAAGTGCTTTCATCTACTTCAAATAGACTTCATCAGAACACATCTCCCCCCATTGTCATGTTGACTACGGACGCCTCCCAGTTGGGGAGGGGCATTACTTGGGATGGACTATTCAAGACAATGTAGTCCCTACAAGAGACCAGTCTTCATATCAGTGTCTTAGAGTGAGAGGGGTGCTTCTAGCTTTGCAGGCTTTTCAGAGCTTTCTCCCTGTAGGGACTATTGCAATACAAATGGACAACATGTCAGTAGTATAAATGGGGGGAGGGGGGACTAAATCCTAGCCACTTTGTTGAGAAGCAATGAGAATGTGGCAATGGGTAATCTTATCCAACTGCTTTCTAGTAGTGATGCACATACTGGGGAAATCCAACATTCTAGTGGACAAACTGTCTCAGCAGGACCATCCTCATGCTTCATGAATGGTCTGTCAACCAATCAGTGGAGGACATGATCTTCCAGACATGGGGTCAACCTTGTTGCTACGCTTTTGTATCTCCCTTCAAGAACAAATACAGCAGGTTCTTTGCCCTTATCCCACTTCAGAGACAACCACTGAGAGATGCTCTGGTCTGTGTTTGGCCTCCGGTCTTCCTTATGCTTATCCTCCCCTGCCTGTCATCCCCAAATTTCTTCAGAAAGCACTTCAGTTGAAGAGCCGGGTAATCCTCATTGCTCCCTTCTGGCCACGGCAAGTGTGGTTTCCCTTCCTTTGGTCTCATTTAGTACATCCCCCTTGGACGCTGGATCCAAGTCCAGACCTCCTATCTCACCTATCAGGATAGGTTCACCCAGGTATTGCAGGCTTCAAGTTGACTGCATAGTTTCTCCAATTCCGATGATGGCTAGACATTCCAGGCTTTCCTCCCCAGTGTGAAAAAAGCCTTCTCATAAACCTTCAGTGAGGAAAGTTTACAAAAGTAAATGGAAAAGGTTCTCTGTGGGCTCATTAGAGAGAATTAGATCCCTTTACCACTATCCTTCCAGCTGTTTTAGATTTCCTTGTCTCGATTTTCCAGAGCGAAGCAAGTTTTTATACTATTTAAGTCCAATTAGCAGCCATCTCCATCACTTCGGTGATGATGCTTCTCCTTTAGCATCATCAAAAATATGTAAAGCCTTTCTTAAGGGTACCTTCTTAATTAGACCTCCTATAAAATACCCTACTCCACCTTGGGATCTCACTATGGCTTTACAAACCTTAGTACCCTCCCCCTTTGAACCATCAGCTAAAGTTGATCTCAAATTTCTTTCTTGGAAAACTGTGTTTCTGTTAGCTATAACCTCACAAGATAAGTATCTGAATTACAAGCATTGTTTTCCCAATTACAGTATTTGGTATTTCACAAGGATAGGATTACTTTATGTAATTGCCTCTGAAACCAGTATCAACCAGGTAATCAATTTACCAGTTTTCTTCCCCAATTATGATGTGTACAGGCAGCTACGTTTTTACCTTCATAGGACCAAGGAATTTAGAAAAAGTGACCAGTTATTTGTCTCCCTCAGTGCTAAAAGATTGGGAAGATCAGTTTCAAAAACTACACTGGCTAAATGGATTACAGATTGTACTTCCTATGTTTATTCCTAGAGAGGTATGCCCTTACCAAAACAACCCAAATACATTCAAACCTGGTCAGTGTCAGCAGCTTTTTGGGCTAGAGCTTCTATTGATGATATTTGTGCTGCTACTACTTGGTTTAATACTCATACCTCATCAACTACATGCAGTTTTTGTAGCAAAGTGTGGTGGCAAATATTTCTAAGAAATTATATGTACCGTTACAGACATATGGACCTTTACTTTGCTTGTACCACCAGTAGACTTGTGTAGCTATTTAAGTGCTCTGTTTTCTTTGGCATTTCATTTTGAAAACAAACTTGTACATTTTGCCTTTTGTCAGCTGACAGATTCAGTATGTGCATGAATCATATCATTGCTATGCTCTTTTATCAGAAAAAGTGGTATTTTCTGTCATTTTAAATGTTATTGCTAAAGTATGTATGTTTTATTTATTTATACTTTACTGACCAGGTCAGTCCTTCTATACCAGTGGCCTATTTTCAGGTGGAGACCCAAGGTGGCATTCATACTGACTAGGGGAAATTTTGCTGGGAATGGGGAACTTTCCGTGCTCTTTTTAATAAGTGCCATGGGGTCCTTTACTTCCATCTGAGGTAGTTAGGGTCTCAGTTTAACATCTCATCCAAAGAAAGGCACATTCAGGAAAGTTTCAGAAAAGTAATCCACTTGCCTTTTACTTATTCTGACAGACATGTATATATTGGGGTGATTCTGTTGTCTGCTTTCCTTAAATGCTATTATGTTGTGCAAAACTTAATATTATGGTGGACTATAATTGGGTCTTGTCCTGACAATTTCATAACAGTTTTTTGAAGCAGTAGAGGCAGACTGTGCTTTAATGTTAGTATGAAATTCAGGTTAAAACAGCCTTAGGAAGAGGACATGCTGCAGTATTTACAAAACAGCTGAAAACTAAAGTGTAGTTTTTAGTTCTCTTCATAGCAAAATAAGTAAAAGCTATCAAAAATGTAGATATGAAATTTTGTGATTTCCATCCTAAGATGGTATGTCTTTCTGTATAAAAGTGATATTTTATTCTTTTTATATGCTTAGGCATAAAGATGATGTAAGAATAAAATTCTTTAAAATTCAAGGTAAAGTTACTTGTCTGCCTTTTTTCTTTTCCATTCCCCAGAGGACCTCTCCCAGTAGCTCAAATATCTACCCCCAAATAGTCCAGGGGAGAAGGAACCAGGAATTCCAGGGCTAAGCACGAACCATACTTTCCATTCATGCCTGCCCAGGAATCCCAATTGGCACTTCATTCTCCTGTGAGTGTCGGATGGTAGGTAGCATACCAGCTTGCTAGACTTGCAGGATAGCCTACTACCCTCACCCCGCCCAGGAGCAGCCCCTCCTTCCTCTTCCAAAGTCTGCTGTTGCTGTCTTTTAAGGGGAACTGTACCACTGCATGCAAAGCCCCCCCGCTTACAACTAGAAATGCACTCAACACAGACTTGGTAGACTTGGATTCCATGGGACAATGTAATATCTAGGGTTTCCCCTAGGGGTCACACATGTGGCAAACCTGAACCACCTCCGGCCCCACTGGTTGTGTAAGCCAGCAGCAGTAGCTCATTCCCATCCTCCCTGACCAGCTCCTTCAGGAATCTTGGCTGATAATTGAACACTGATCACCTGGTTCGTAGTCTAGGCTTTATCCCTGTACACCACAGAACTGTCAATGCTCCTTTGCTTTTCAATTTGAGAGCATTATCTGTAGAAGTTTTATAGATAATTATGCCAATAACAGTCCCTGAAAAGTTCATGTAATCAACTCCTGGCTGTGCCTATGCTCTACACCTGGTTAGCTAACTCAGACAGATTAAATAATAAGCATTTACCCCTCTCAGCCAAATATATGGCTGCTGTAAAACAAAGAACCATTTCAACTTAAGAATCTTACTCTCTCCTTCATCCTTTCCTCTCCCACCTCTTAATACCCATAAATACTCTCATCCTTTTTTACACCCTCCTCCTTTGTTGCCTTTATTACCTCCTTTAAGTTTTTACCTCCTGTACCCTCATAAGTACCTTTCTGTCCCCCTCTTCAGCTCTTTCTTTCCATTTTTCATGTTTTCAGTTTCTACGTTATTTTGATATAGCACTATAATTACCTATTATAGTGATTGCTACCACTTAGTTACTCAAACCATAGGAACATACTCTATTTCTACCACAATTCTTACATCTATATATACTTGTTATGTTATCCTCTGGTTATACTCTCTACAACTTTCAGTGACTTTTATAACTGCAGCTTCATAGTATTTTTTTTTTTGTTTTAATTATTAAAGCTTTTGGATTTGCAGTGAGATGAACTAATTTTACTTCTAAATGAGTATTTATTCTTTTTCTGTAGTATACTGTAATTATTTTACTCAAACTTTCCTGAACATCTGCTTTTGTTTTTATATTTACGACAATATCTTGGAGCTTTTCTACCTCCAAACCTCTGTTGAAAAAGGACTTGCACCCAGATAGACTTTCCCAGTAAACAAAAGCAGTAAATAATAAATATACAAAGAGCAAAATAGCCAAAAAAATAGCTAGGGGGGTTACAGATGGTCCTTTAGAAAACCATAATTTGTTGTGGAGTTAATGAATTGTGCAACTTACCAAGTTCACAGTCTCATGCTTGATTATTTTTTAAATGTCTTAGTAAATCATTACATTTAATCTGTAATGTGGTATTGCATATATTAACAGAAAAGAAAACAAATTGTGATAAGACTATGTTCAGCATTTGATCACTGCTGCAATAGCCTCAGTTATATAGGTTATAGCTTGCCCAGGATATAATAGCCAGCCAGGTTCCAGAGCTTAACTCATTACATCTGGGTGACACTACCAGGTGCATCTGCAGTTAACTCCTACTGACGCCCCTAGGTGTCAAATATTGCTTGTTCATATTTGCATCAATAATTCCAAAACCATACTATGTACAAGGGTTTAAAATATTTCATCTTAAAGCTTACAAAATGGCAAACTCAACTGCATTAATATTTGACCTCTGTCTAGTGCAGGTAAATAGATATTAACTGTTGTTTTATGGTATTAATGTATATAGATAAAGTGTTCACATTTTTCTAAATATCTCAACAACCAAGTAAGACAGACAGAACTCATTAGCCTCGTATGAAAGCTCTCAGCTAGATGAATAAAATGCTGCTGTCAGTAAGTGTGTAACTTGAGTGGATGTAGAGATATTGTAAGGTGTTTACAAAATATTACAGATGTAATAGTTACTGTGTTTTCTATGACTTATAACATTTGGTTTAAGAACTAGAACAAGAATATTACCACTATAAAAATAGTTTGTGCTGAAGAGTTTGCCATTAATACTTCTTTCATAATCCCTGTAGTTCCAGAGATATGAAAATTTGTTTGAAATGTGAGGACATAATTTGATTCTGTCAAAAGGCTTAGGCTCCACCCATTGGAAGTTACAGTGCAATATTCCTGAGCTCCATAATGAGTTAACATCACTTTCCGCAACCCCAAACCATTAACACCTTGAGAAGAGCTGCTAAAAAAAAAAAAGTCAACAGTTTGGGCAACAAGCCCTTCACAGTTTTTCTGTCTCTGAAGAGCGCTACTCTTGTTGGCTTGATGGACGGATAGTATTTCTCCATTGCAGGGCATACAAGTTCCCTTCTGGGAGAGGGGACTTCCACATTTTTTATGGCAGAAAATTAATGTTTTCTGTTAAATAATTTAAGTTGTGAAAGAGTGTTTTATTGGACTGTCACGAGACCTTAAGTTATTTTTTACAGCGAAGAGCTAGTGCTAACTTTAGTGTAAAAGATTGTTAAAATGTATTAAAATTATTATAAATTTTTGTTCTTCTTTGAAAAACTTTTGTTAAATTTCTTTTAGAGGCTGAGGTGAGTGTAATCCTTGTACTTGTCATGGTGTTTTTGGTAGAAAGCACTACTTTTTCTTACTGTTTTTTTTCAACAGTTGCTGTCAGCTTTACCTGGGCTTCAAGCTTCACTTTCAGCTTCACCATGGAACAATTTACTGGTTTCTCGCTCCTTCCTTCCTTATTTCAGGCTTTTGACCCCTTTCATCCTAATTTTTTTAGGAGGAAGAATAGGAATTCTTCATTTTCTGACAATCCCTAGTACTCATTCAACCAGGGAAATTATTTTGAGGAAACACCTTCTGTTTTCTTTCCTCTGGTGACCTCTCCAGATTTTGAGGAGAGTATTTCTTCTAATTGCCCGTTAGTAGAATTTTTTTCTAAAGCCATATCTACAATAAACTAGTTGCTCAAGTAGGAACATAATAATATTCCAGTGATGTTGAAAATATGATATGTTACAAGTGGAATTCCTGAACCCACTCCTGTTCCTCTTGTGCGTTTAGCATTGGAGTATGTTATTACAGCCTATTACTTGCTTGATGGTCAGCCTGCTGCCAGTAAGAAGGCAGATAGATTGTATGAAGTTGTCAGTCATAAAGCTTTTTATTTTCTGCTCCCATATATGACCCTGCAGTGATTTCTTTGGGAATTCTTCTGTTGCTAAACATTTGATAAATGCTAATCCCTCCCCTTCTGAATAATGACGGGAAAGCGTTTGAAACCATTTTTAATTGCCAAGCTCGCATATTAAGGTTTTTTGGTTGTTAACTTTTTTGCTTGCGTCTTTTGACAACATGAGGATCAATACAGTTACCTTTCCCTTTTCTGAGGAAAAATCTTCCATGAATTCACTTCCTTCTGTGAGTCAAGTAACTAAACACTCTTTGAAACGTGCCTATGATTCAGCTGATGCTTCCTCCAGAGCAGCTGCTACTGGCACTCTTAGAAGGTTTGCTTGTTTACAGGTCAAAGTTTACCTGAGGATGTTAAAGCTGAAAATTTTGATTCTCCTTTAGGTAGGGAGGGTATTTTCAGATAATCTGTTTCTGAGGTCCTGAAAAAGTGTGATGAGAGAGGGGAAACTGGTTCATGGGGTTACCAAGATTTTTCATCTTTCCTTCTCCAAATTTCTTAAAGGTTTTAGGCCTGTCTCAGCACCATTTTATAAAAAGCAAAATTAGCAGACAAAGTTTCTGTCAGTTAGCTTTTAAAAAAACAATGGCATGGAGCCTTGAAAAATCAAGGAGATGCCCCCTAGAAACAAGGACAGTCCATAGAGCCTAGATGTCTAATCCACCCTGGCAAGCTTTTAAATCTCCACCAAAATATCTGTCTGTTTCCCTCATTAGCAATGCATGATCTCAGACATATGAGTTGTGAGAGTGATACGTCTGGGATACAGATGGCAGTGGGAGTCCCTTCCACCTTTCCAGGTGATGCCTCCTCATCCATCAGATGAAACTTTTTTTTCACTCCTGTCATTCAGCATTTGCTGATGCAGGGGTAATAGAAGCTGTTCCTCTTTCTATGATAGGGAAAAGTTTTTATTCAAGAATGCTTCTGGTACCAAAGATAGAAGTCTCTTACTGACCAATATTTCATATTTCATTTCTAAATCAGTTTCTAAAAGTCCCAGAGTTCAAAATGCTATCTCTTAATAACTCATGTGATAGCCTGTGTTTACCCCGGACTAGTAATCAAGGAGCCTCAGTCCTCACCACGGTCACCGGTGAGACTGTCACTAAAAACAGGAATGCATTTACACAGTATTTTCAAATGCAACTCTGTGCATCAAGCACAGTTTCCCCCAAGAGCACACAGGAAACACACTGCAGACCTGGGACTGGACTTTGTCTCTCTCCAGATCCCAAACAAGACTCACTTTGGAGCACTGTGCCTCATTTATATTAGTATTATGACTCATTAAATGTTTGTTTAAACAAAGAATTCCAAAGAGAAGAGTAGAAGTTTTTGAAATTGTTTTATAGCTTTTAGATACTGTAACAGATGTTAGCAGAGCTCTGATTGTGATTGTACCAGAGTCAGGAGATCAAATATGTCATTCCATAACCAGCACTGAGAGGATGGAACCCTCAGAGCAATTTGGTTTGTTTGAATTCATATCTCTCTTTTTCCTCTTCCAGGGATCGTTGTCACCATTCCATCAAATTAGTCAATAATATGAAAAACTTTTACCACAATGTTCACTAGTTTCTCTCTCACTCGGAGAGCCTTTCCCAAATTTGTGTTCATTTGTTTCTTACCACCATCAGCCATTTCTTTTCAGTCATGAAAAAGGCTTCAGGATTTAAAAAGTGTTTGAAGTGCTTACACACGATCTCAGCACAATATCCACACTCCCAATGTGTTTATTGTCTTGGGTCTGAGCATCTTAACTTTTATTGTGACATATGTTGTGCCTTTGGACAAAGGGCATATTTAGATAGGAATTCAAACTGATTTTGAAAGGCCTTCTCCCCAGTTTAGTGGGAAAATCAGCCATGTCTACTAATGATACTTTACCTGCTCAACTACCCAAAGATGCTGAAAGGCAGGGTTTTAAAGGTTTGGACAGATATGAAGGGAAGGAAAAGGATAAGGCTAGAGATAGAGCTAAAGACTAAGCTAGGGACAGTAGTGCAAATGGAAGTCTGTAAAGGAAGAGATCTGCAAAATCTCCCTGTTCTTGAAATTGGACAGAACTCCAGATTCCTCTATGGATTTGGCATCAACACTTTTGGGCCTGTCTTGACCTTATGTTGGGGTTTCCTCCTCTACTGATTTTGAGACCATTATCATCTCGGATCAGTACCCTAAGAGGCTTCTGTCTCCAAACTCTCGATTTTCAGAAAGGGAGCTTTTGAGGTTTATGAGCTCCAAGCTCCCATCCAATGTGTCCTTTAGGTCCATCTGATCCTTAGGAGCATTGCAGAAATTGATTGGGAGAAGTTGAGAGTATTTGTGAAGGCTCAAATAGATATGGGGGTCATACCATCTCCTTCCACTCTGAGAGGATAGGGGCTGACCCACAAACCCCCCCTTACCTTACCTTCACTCCTTCTCTTAATCCAGTGTTATCAGTATCAGCAGTATTCAACTAAAACACAAACTTGCTGGCATTCAGACAGTAATGCCCAGCCACCCTCCTCTGGTAGTCCATCAAAGCTCAGAGTCCTTCCCTCTGCCTGTCTGTTGATGTAAGGGACCACTCAACTGTCAGTACAGGGACTGCCTTACACACCCACAGACAAGACCCTTTCAGATTTCTTGTGCCATAGTAAGAGAAGGATCTCTTGCAAGACTGCTCCTTGTTCTGGATAATTTCAGCTGCTGAACTCAGACAAGAAACCTTTTTGGGTTTTATTTCCCTCCCCTACCTTTTACTCTCAGGGCTTGAATAGTGTATTCTGCTGCTTTGACTGTTTTCTTTTTTCTTATGAGAAGTTTATATTTGCCTGCACAGTATAAGGCTTATACTGTTTATGATAAGCAGATTGTTGCTTTCTGGAAAATTTTAACCCTTGAAAGGTATTTTATGGCCATTTTTGAATGTTAAACGGAGTTTCTGTACTTCATTTTAGTACAATTCCTCTCCATACTTCATGCTTCCAGAGCCACTGGTTAATTGCACCTGTTTCTGAGGATTAAAAGATGTATCTGAAAGTTTTGACAGGAAAACTTGCTTGATTTTGTTTTTTTTTTTCTTCCTTTGGTATTATTGTTGGAGGTGATTGAGCATTATCATCTCCAGTTTTAAATTATTTTATCTTTTAAATCTCAATTTTGTCACCATTCTGTATGTTAAATGTTTCTGACAAGTTTTTTTTTTTTTTTTTTTTTTTTTTTTTACAAAAATTGGGAGGCTTTTGTACATGCATTTTGTGCTTTGAACTGTGTTCAGAATAGTATCCCTGCAGAAAGACTTCATATTGCTATTAAGATGGCAACTAATATGATTTGTTTTATTTTTACTGGCTGACTGTGCAGCCATTATTTGGTATTGCTTTGGCTATTTTTTTATCCTGTAACTCTGATGGACAATGTGGTTCTCACACCCCCCCCCTCACCATCTACCCCTTGTGCATTTAAAAAAACATAAATGTAATTCAAGAAATATGCCTCAGAGTACGGCTTGTGACTTCTCAGTAGCCTTGGGCAGACTATCAGACCACTCACCTGCTTTTGCCTGCAGGTCCCCTATAGTACCGCAACTTTTTGTCACAAAGGCCAAATGTGTCCTCCAGAACTCTAGCTTTGCCTGGTTCAGGTACTGGAGAAACAAATTCTTTAGGTACAGTGGAAGTTAGTGGCACAGAATCTGTTGCCATTGTTGATGCATCTCCACCTAGGGATTCTCCTACTGGTGAAGTGCATTCAAAAAAGAGAGAGAAGTCCCACCTTGTTGTAGGTCAGCAGTCTGTGACTGTGTTTTTTCCTGAACTGGTGGCTATGGCTATATCAATTATTCAGGCTGTAGATTATGGAGTGATAAATCAGGTTATGAGTAATTCTGGTGCTCCCACCTCCATTCAACTTCCCAAGGATCCTGATTTGAAGGGGATCCAGTATCTGAGGTTTTGGAATTGTCCGAGTCTTACCAGTCAGTTTTCTCTGTATGTTTTCTTTTTCCCAGATGTTGGCTAGAATTAGGGATTTGTTCATTTGGAAGCAATCATTGTCTGCCACCAAATGAGCAGTGATATGCAGTCTTTTGGAGGATGAGGCCCTGGATGCTTCCTTACATTGATCTCGGCATTGGAGGATGTTTTTAAGAAAGTGTGTAGTTCTCCTCTGCTGAATTAGTCTTTGCCTAAAAAAAGTGTTTAAGAAATTCAGGGTGTGCTCAGCATGCCTGGTCTCCAAATCCCCATTTTTGTAGACCCTGCTTCTGTGTCACCTACAACCTTTTCCAAGAAAGACACGTCTTCATCATGCCCAATCCCACACGATAAACTAGAAAAGTGGCTAGTAACTCAAGGAAAGAAGCTGGTGTAGTCCAGCATAATAATTAAAGTGTTTAACTACCAGTGTTTTATTTGGAAGTTTGTGTTGGGGTGTTTGTATACTGTAGATGAGCTCCCTGTATATTTCTTGCTGAACAATGTGAAAGGGATTGTCCCCGATGTTTTTCAAGTGTCTAAATGTACTTTAAAGAGTGCCTTAGAGTGGGCGGATACTGTATATAGTAATGCAGTGATGTATATAGTAATGCAGTGATGTCAGTTGTGATAAGGATGTATACTTCATTGCACAACCAAAACATTTCTATGGAGTTAAAAAAAAATTAGATTATGAATGCTCCACTTTATTCTGATTATGTGTTTGGTACAGCAGCCAATTATATCCTGAAACACTGGGATGACAGAGGTAAACTGATGCATGGTGTATTCAAAATGTTCCATATTCCCAAGTTTCCCAACAAACAGGATAGTTTTTGGTGGCCCAACAAATGGAAATCCCAGCTGAAATAAACAAAGGCACCAAAAGGAAGTGGCAGGATGAGAACTCTGCCAAAACTAACAATAGGGGTTCTTTTCCAAAAAGGATGACCCCAGCTCCAACCTGTGAGTATGCCAAGGCTTGGCTCCTGTCATTCCAAAGTTGCACCATCTTTACAGGTAGCTCTCGACAAGGCAGACTGACAAATGGGTGCTCAGCTTCATTGACAGAATTTACAGCTGGCAGTGGAAGGAATTCTGTTCAGGGAAGGTTCTCCCTCACCTGCCAGATCAGACACTGTTAATCGTTCATGTACTCTGGCAAATGCTCGAATCAGGGTTCATAGAGCCATTTCCTCCTTCGGAGAGTGAAAAGTTTCTACTGTCAAGGTCCCCAAGTTCAAGATTCTCACCTAGAAGATAGTGCTTCCCCTTTTTCCAGACCACTGCTTCATGGTGACCCTTGACTTAAAGGATACATATTGTCATATTTCCATTGCTCATTGCTTCATATAACTTGAGATTTGTTGTGTCTGGTTCACCCTTTCAGTTCTGTCTATTGCCCTTTCATCTATTCACAGCACCTCAAGTGCTTAACAAAATGATTTGCTGTGGTAGGGGCTAACTGCCTTACTCTTGGCATTAACGTTTTTTTTCTTTTCTCAGGCAACTTGCTGATCTGTGCTTTGGAATTGCCAGAGAAGATCAACCTTACTCTCCCAGCTAGAGTTCAAGTTGAGCCATCAAAAGTTGCGCCTCTTGACACCCTTGCAGAAATGTGCCTTCCTAGGGTACTTAATCAACACTGACAAAAGAATGGCCTTTCTTTTCAAAGACAAGTTCCTGTCCTACCAGACGATGTTTCAGGAATTCTCCTGGAGGAATGTTGCCTCGGCAAGATAATTCTTAAAAATTGGAGGACTGATGGCATCCATAATTCTCATGATAACACTGGCCTGTCTCCACATGAGGAAAATTTAATGGACGCAATGCCTACATTCCCTGGAGTCCCATTTGCCAATGCTGCCTTAATAGGTTCAGACGAGATTTACAGTGGTGGAGAGCACTGTTGAGTATCAACCCGAGGCTTCCCTTCTTCCTACCTGTTCCAGTACAGTCTATCCAGACAGATTTTTCTGACTTCACTTGGGGATCTATGTCAATGGGAATGCAAGTGGAAGCCACTTGTTGGCCTAAGGATGCATGGAAGCACATTAATATCAATAAGATGTTGGCAGTAATCCACACCTTGAAAGCCTTCACACCATATAGGCTGTAGGTCCTCCTGTTGTGGTCATTAACAACACCACAGTGAAGTGGTACCTCAACAATTGGCAATAATGGCCTGGGAGATGGCTTTACAGCATTTTCCAACTATTCAAGCTAATATTTCTGTCAGAGCAGAATGTTGTGTCAGTCAGACTAAACACATCCTAGACAGAACCGCATGAGTGGCAGCTCAAGGCAGTGGTCCTCCAGGATCTAGTCCAGCTGTAGGGAATGCCTCAAATAGAACTTTTCACCTCCCTTCAAAACAGCCATATGGAGAAATTCTGTTTTAGGCATCCTTGCCACCATGCTCGAAGGACCGACACATTCTCATTCCCTTGGATGAGAATCTTCCTGTGTGTGTTACCCATCCATACTACTGATTCACAAGGTACTTTTGAAGATTCAGAAAGACATACCCAAGATCACTGTATTGACTCCCTGTTGCCCAGGCAGTTTTGGTTCTCCCTGCTAATGGCCAAGGGCAATTACCACAGTCTTCCTCACATTCTGCATTAGCTCACACAGTCTCAAGGACAATTGTTGCATCCTATTTAGAATAACTGGAACTGACAGCTTGGATGATTCAGTCATGACTCTCTAGGTATTTGTTTCATGAGGATATGCAGCAGGTGTTAAAGGAGATCAGAAAATGTGCTACATGAAAATCTTACATTTACTTATGGATGAGGTTTTCTAAGTAGTGCCTAAATGGGAATAGAGGGTCCCTTGAGGTTAACATCCCTCTGGTCTTGTGAAATACTTGTAAGCGCTACTACAGGATGGCTTATTGTATGCACCCATTAAGGTGCATTTAATGGACATTTCTGCTGATGGCTCCCATTTTTTCTTTCTTTTTTCATCTCTTTTGGTAAAACAGTTCAAGAATGCAGTACTGCATGCAAGACCCATTCGCAAGCAAATTCCTCCATTGTAGGATCGCAACTATGTTCTGAGAAACTGACCTTATAAACTTTTGAACCTACCACTCAGGCTGATCTGAAGCACTTAATTTAAAAAACTGCTTATTGCTGTGACATCTGCAAGTCAAATCTCTGAACTGCAAGCTGTCATGACCTTACCTTATTTTCCCACTAACCCCTCTTAAATGCCAAAAGTGGTCTCAAAATTCATTTTGTTAGTCTATCAACCTCCCTGTGTTCTTCCCAAAACTTATGAGTAAGAGGGAAAGGATGCTTCATACCTTGGACATGCACCCATAATTCAGATAATTACCTTAACAGAACAAAACCCTTTTGGAAATGTGAACGTTTTTTTTATTTCCTTCACCAGTGGGGGAGGGGAGATGTGAAGAAGTGTCAGCCTGTATCTAAGCAAACCACTGTTTATTAGTTGTCCACTGGTATTGTTTATTACACCCACCATATCAAGGTGAGTCCAGGCAAAGTGAAGGTGCATTACTCCAGGGTCTTTGCCCCTTCAGTGGCATATTGGAAAGAAGTGGACTTGAAGTATTTTAAAGACAGCAAGTTAGTTCTCTGCTCATACCTTTATGAAGCACTACAAGCGTTTTTGAGATTCAGGGCAGGCTTCACTAAGATTGCTCTCCAGGGCTCCTGGATCTTTATTCTTCCTCCAACCAGGTTGGGTAACATTGGGAAACGTTTGGGATGGTGGCCTAATGGTTAAGGTGTTTGCCTTACAAACACAAGGTGCACGGTTCGAGTCTCACAAGGGATAATTGGCTAAGCTTAAAATGGCTCACAAGGGCAGTTAGCTTAGTACTAATCTATGAACCTATGAATCAAACTGCATGCCAGTAAGGCAGGATGTCAGTTGAACATTGTATAGTTGCGTAAGTAATTACCCATAACAGTAGATGTGCATAGAACACACTGCCTTATTGGCAGTACCCAACCACCAGCCCCCTTTTTTGGATGCACTTAGTTTGGTGTTTGGGTTGCAGTTGAGCTCTACTCCACAGCCTTTATTGGTGTGTGTGTGTGTGTGTGTGTGTGTGTGTGTGTGTGTGTGTGTGTGTGTGTGTTTAGATCAGTAGGTGTTCACAAAGCTTGCATTTCCATCTTCTCAACCTGCTGGACTGTAGTAAAACTGAAAGGGCCCTATCTTTAGATGTGTAAGGCAGTCCCTGTATTGCCAGGTGATGTATCCCTCACACCCACAGACAGGCAGTGGGAGAGACTCTGACCTTTAGTAGGTGGCCAGAGGAGTGTAGCATGGGACTACTACCCAAATGCCAGTAAGGCAGTGTGTTCTGCGAACATCTCCTGTTACAGGTAAATAGGACTTGTACAACTGTACATCACCACCACCCCATTTGTTACTATGCTGACTTCGACAACCCTACCATCTTCAATGGCAACTGTTTCTCTGATCCATTTAACTCCTAGACCTTGAGAGCTGCTAGGTATTGGAGCCTAAATGGTGACACTAAGCATTTGAGGCCAAGATAGGATCAGTTGGCTCAGCTAGCTTTGGTGCCATTAGCTTCACACCATCTCTCATCTTGAGTGCTTCAGTTCTTGATGCTTCAACATTAGTCTCTTCCTGAAATCTATCAGTATCTTCTTTACTAGGGAATCATTCAGCACTGGTGAATCCAACATTGTGCAGCATTTGAGAAGATTTTGGCCTATCATTCTTCTCAGGAAGGAGATGTATCTGACACCTCAGTTCCCCCCATATTCCCCATTCGCCCCGAGACCGTCTGTTCTCATCATCCTCCCCAGGAACAGCCTAACTCCAGCAGTCTCGATCTTTCTCTTCTGCAGGGGACCACGCACTCTTCTGAGACTACAGAAAGTGTAAGTGAACAAGACTGCACTTGGACTGCCCTGAAGAGTCCCTTACTGAAAGGGAAGGGTCTCCTCGCTCTCCCCTGAAGACACCACCTTTGGTGAACTTCTGGAATTGTTGAAAAAAGGGTCAATTGTCCAACCAGTAATCTTTCCATTTATGAGGAGGTGTTATTTCAGAGCTGGTCCATAAACCTCCTGGATGATCTCTCCTGCCTGATTACCTCGTAGATGTGGTTTCTAAAAGGTCTTTATGTGATCTGAATGTGATGGACTCAATTTCCCATAAGCTGGACAAGGTGCTTGTTCCTTCCAAGGATCACCCACACTGGAATAAAGAGCCTCTTGTCATCTCTATTGTAATGACAGCGGCTACTAAAAAGGAACTAATGGAGGAGAGTTCCTTGATCCATCTGCCTATTGGAAATGTACCGGAATTGATCTTTTGGTAAGCGGGTCTGTGCCTCAGGACATTAAACTAGATCTCACATGCCAGGAGACTCCCCAGATTTAGCTAACAAAGTGTTGAATGCTCTCAGGACACCTTAAATAACAGACACCAGGAAGGCCATGGAATCTCAATGGGCCACTCTGCTATCTGTTACTAATGTGACCATGAGGCTAGTTTCAAATGCACCCAGAGGAGCATCTAGAACAGCAGGAATGGGTATCGACATTTGATACCATGCTTGGCTGAGGTTGTGTAATTTTTGAGTACTTCTATGATGGATCATCAGTTTTTGGTCCCAAGGTAAAGGATACATTGTCTAAGAGCGAGCAAGAAGGCAGCTGTCTGTCACTGGAGTCTATTTTTCCAAACCACAACTGTAACCTGCATTAGATATCAAAGGGTATGGAAAATTACTCTAGTTTAGAAAAAGTCAGCTGTCTGCCTTTGGATTCCTCTTCTGACAGGGTTTCCCACAACAGAGGAAGAAATTCCAGTGGATCATTGGAGGGGCTACTAGGCTAATGGCCCTAGGGCCCTTACGAACCTAGATAAGTTCAACCCATGTCCCCAAGGGTGTCTGGTTGAAGCAGACACTAAAATCAGCACATATTGCTCCTGTCCATGAGAGAGACAGGTGGAAACCCTGGTGTGAATTTCCAGTTATTCATTCAGTCATCCAAATTACACTTAAATAGGGCCAACAAGGGACTCTGTTTAACATGAATAGGAAGCTTGTTCCAAAGGTGGGGCAACCTCTGCGAGACAAATCTGTCTTTCCAGAAAGTTCTTTTGATATCACATACCAGATTATGGTATTTTGAGCGAGTGACCCTTGTGCATGTGCAGCTTTTCCATTAAACCTGGGTCAGAGATTGCTCTGTATGCAAGGCACAGGTCACCTCTGAGCTGTCTGTATGACAGAGTAAAATGACAATGATTTCAATCTATCTGCATAAGACAGATCTTGAAGACCCTGAATTTTCTTTGTAAGGAACCTTTGTGGTCTTTCCAATTGCTGTAGGTGTGTGGAAAGGAACATACCAAAGGGAGTGTTGTACACTATTATTGGCCTGATGAGGGAAGAGTACAGGGGGGTTATAACCTCTTTTTTTTTCTGGAGGCAATGCCCTTACTTTTCAGATGAGCAATATAAAATTCCCTTCTTATCACTGTGGAGACATGGTGGCATGGTGATCAAAGTTACTGTTGCTGTCAACCTGTGTGTCCAGATCTCTCACCACTGACTGCATACTGAGTATTGCTATTTATGTGGTAGTTTGTAGGAACATCACCCACCTTTGCTGAAGGGGATAATGATGCATTTTTTTGTATCAAGTTTAAGACCATGACTTTGGCACCAGTCATTAGTCTGCATAAGACCTTCTTGCAGGATGTTGACATTGTTAGGGGTTTCAATGATCTCTCCCAGTTTGCTGTGATCAGCGAACTTTGTCAGCCACAGTCCTTTAGTTTTAGCCTTTACTTCAGAGAAGTAGATTCTGAACAGTAGGGGTCCTAGAACCAGTCCCTGTGGAATACCACTGGTTATAGGTCTGCTGGAGATAGTGGAGTCCCCTATTTTGATCATATGAGTTCTATCACTGAGCCAGTTTGCAACCCACCAGACAATATATGGGTTGATACCCAGCTGAGTGAGTTTTATCAGTGATGCCCAAGTACAGGATTGTGTCCTAGGCTTTGGCTAAGTCTAGGTAGGTAGAAATTCACCAAGTTTAACGGGCGTGATCTCCCCTTGACAAAGCCAAACTGGGTGGGATTGAGTGTTTGAAGATTTCCTGTATCTTTGTTAATAAGGTCCATGATGATTTGTTCCATGGCATTGCAAATAAGGCTGGTCGGGCTAATGGGTTTGTATTTCCCGAGGTCCGTGAATGCACTCCTTTTTCCATTCCGCTGGGATAAAGCCAGTGTTTAGGCTGTGGGCTGTGACTGAAAAGTGTGACCAACTGTGATGCTAATTCCTGTTTTAGCCAATGTAGAGCACAGCCTGGGATGTTGTCTGGTCCCATAGAGGCTGTTTGTTTGGCCTTGGAGAGAGCATTTAAGACCTGTTCCTTAGAGATGCTATGTGGGGAACAGGTGTTAGGGATGCTTTGGGGTATATGTGCTGGGGACAGGGGAGTGAAGTTTTCACTGAACCTGCCAGCTAGCAGGCCTGCTATATCCACAGGTTCTATATATGTAATACCATTAACTACAAGTTCAGAGCAAATCTGGGTCTTACCTTTGAGATTACAGATGTAACTAAATAACACCATGTGGTCATCTAGTTATGGAGGCTAATTTGGATTTGTAGTTAGCTTTGAGGGACTTCACTAGGAATCTTATTTGCTTGTTTAAATTGAGGAGGGACTGTTTCCAGTTTTAAGACCATTCCTTCCTACTCTTAGACAGACATTTCTTTCTCCTATTGTATAGTCTCTTAATGGCAGTTGTCCACCAGGCAGGTTTGTTTTTCCTTGAAGATCTTGCTTTGGTTTTTATCAGATATTGCAGAGTCAATACAATTGTACAGGTGTTTGTATAAAGCATTGGTGTATAACTCGGCATAGGTGTCTGTTCCTTCAGTGGGGGTGGGGCTGTGAAGCTGTTTATGCCGTCATGTAAGAAGTTGTAATTGGCCTTGGAGAAGTTTTTTAGTCTAGTTGTTGCTAAGGGGGAGGTCTTGTGTTATAGTTACTTCTAGTGAGATCTCACCAGGGATGGCCACACAGTGGGGGTGGTGCAGCAGTCCCCCATGTTGAGTACCAGGTCGAGGATGTTTGAGCTCCATTTGAGTGCGTCATCCCAGCTGGTCCAGGGCATTGGAGTTAACCATGTCCAGGAACCTTTGGTCAGGTGAGTTAGAACACATATAATTTACCTAGTGTATGGATGGATAATTAAAGTCATCCAAAATCAGGGTGTTTAGTTGTAAGTTGCATATTGATTGGCTCAAATAGATCCAAGTAGCCTGAGTGGATGTCCTGATTCATAGAGGGAGTCCTATTGCTGGCATTGAGCTAAAGAAGTGTCTTACCTGAAGTAATTCAAGGGAATCATGCTTTTTAACCAATCTAGAGGTGTATTTATCTTTAATGAATATTGATACACCACCTCCTTTAGTTCTCACGCCTTCAGTTTGTGGTCTGAGCGTGTGGAAGGAAATGTAACCTGGTATAGCTGGGGTGCTCTCCGCAGCCTTAAACCAGGCCTCAATGACTGCACAAATGTCAGCATCTTCCAGGGTGAGGACTGCTTCCAGTGAGTGCAGTTTCTGATTTAGACTCCTAGTGTTTAGCAGCATAACCTTGAGGTTGTTTTTAGAGGGTATTTTACATCAATAATTTTTTTTTTGTGACATTACCTAAAAAAGGGACTATAAAGGCACTATAGGGATGGCAAGAGCCTTAGCCAGTAATCGAAATCCCAAGGGTGACAGGTGAAGACCATCTCTGGCAAAGCATCGAAGTCTGTCGACCATGTCATCCCAGGCTGATAGATACTGCATCCCCTTTGAATAACACCAGAAATCACTTGTTGAAGTCAATCGTTTTTTGTTTGTAATGAAATATCATCCTAGATGAAGGTAAAATGCTGCTTAAGGCTGGCGATATACCTGCCTGAGACACACAATCAGAGACCTCAGTCATGTCTCTCTTCATATAGTCCAGTGAGGTACGATTCAAGTCATTGACACCAACATGGACTATGACAGAGTTAACGGTGCTTGTTGTTGAAAAACATTTATGTGTGTGTGTGATGTGGCGGATCCTGGCACCTGACAGACAGCTGACCATAATCTTTTTCCTTATCCAGCCTGGTGAGAGGGACCTCTCTGTGTCTCACAACTGAGATGTCTTATGGTTAGGTAAGCTTCTTGTAAGGACCTCCACATACATAGATTTGTGTGTTGTTGATTTGGTATGTGCAGGAGGTGAGGTGTGCATGCTGAACCTGCTTAGTATAAGATGAACTGACTGGTGAGCGAGAGAGCCTGGATTGTAAGTTCTTGATATAGATGCATCTCTGACATAATGAATTTATGTGGACTGGAAGAAGTGGGTTGTCATTGTACATGATGTAATTGCTACATTGCTTCAGGATACCCATGTCAAGCAGGCTAGCTGGCGAAACTGTGAGAAATTGTCCATCCATAATGCTACATAAGTTGATGTGGTCAGAAAACAGGGAGAGGACAGGAAGGACCAGGTAGTAGACCAAAAATATGAGGGGCTAGTGGGTAAGATCTGTGTTGGTACCTCAGGAGCTTCGCTGAGTGCATCACCTGTCAGTGAGGGGCAATCACGAGAACTCACCAGAGTACTAAGGGAAATTTTGCATTCAAAAGTGTTTGTCTGTAACCACCAACGGTGCCCGTCGCTGCGCAGCAGTACATGATGTGCAAATGTGATGCTTATGTAGCAAATGAGCACAAACTGATCTAAACAAATTAACCAATAAAAAGATCAAAACTGAGCCCTGCTCCAGCAACCTTCAATCAGATGAGTTCAAACTGCACACTCCTGCCACTGGAGTGCAGGGGAACCCTCTCCAATAAAAGATGGCGTGGTTTAGTGCTCAAGTTATACAAACAGAACTAGATTCAGCAGGTCTGAATCTAGTCTATGCAATAACAAAGTGCAAAAATTTCAGGAAAAAATTGATCTGACATTGTTGTGTTCATTTGATTTTTGACAGACCCATAGCAATAATCTCTCCTATAGCCAAGATCCTGGAAAAATGCATCCAAAAACAACTCCTAGCCTATCTTCTTAATAACAATCACCTGTCAAATTCTCAGCATGGCTTCAGATCAAACCACAGTACCACCACTGCCCTACTATCCTTTACCCGTGTCATAAATCATAACCGTAATAGCAATAAACTCTCCTCAGCCATCTTCTTACATCTTTCCAAAGCTTTCGACATGGTAAACCATCAACTTCTTCTGCAAACCCTAGAAGCAATCTCCCTAGACACCCATGCTATGCAATGGTTTAAGTTATATCTGGGAGGTAGACAGCAGGCAGTCCTGTGGAAAGATAACTTATCTACACTTTTACCTATAACACTTGGAGTCCCCCAAGGATCTATCTTAGGGCCCCTCCTATTTTCCATATTCGTTAATGACTTGCATAAAGTAATACCAGACACTACCTCTATTCATTATGGTCACTATCCTAAAACACATTTAGCATATTTGAAAATTGGCTCTTCTATCACTGTCTCATACTAAACCCCCAAAAAAAAAACAGACTGCTGCTGTTCTTATCTCGTAAGACCTCCTCTCTAACCCTCTCCATTAAATCTAACAATGGCACTATTATCTCACCAGACCCCTCAACCAAACTCCGTATATTATATTATTATGTTATAGTTGACAACAACCTAAAGTTTGATTTGCATATCGACCACACCATCAAAACAGTAAATAAAAAACGTGGTTCTCTACATAGAATCAAACCCTTCTTAACTCCCCTAGCCAGACCTGTTCTTGCTCGCACTCTTCTACTATCCACACTTCTCTACACCTCCCTCTTATTCACCAGTCTGAGTAAAACCACCGTGAACAAGCTTCACAACCTGCTATAATCATATTGCCATATTTGCCACCGCCTCTGCCTATAGGACCCATCATTGCCACAGCTTCAAACTACTCAACTGGCTTGAACTACCTCACCTTCTACTAACTAACCAACTAGTAACTGCCCACAAGATTTTCTACCAGCCAGAACAGACACCAGATCTTAAAACTCTCATCACCCCCTACCAGTACCTTAAAACTCTTCGATCCTCTAACAAACTGCTATTTTTCACCTTCAAAGCTAACAACTCACCTGGGGAAGCTCTGTTTATGAGCTCAATTGGTAAAGTCTTCCTACAGTACTAACCTTACAACCCTCTCCAACCCAATTAAAAAAAACCCTTAGTCAATACTTCACTCGCGATGGCTCTGTCCTTGCTCTACCCCTGACTTATCCCCACACTTTTCTACTATGCACCCAATTAGGGTGTCCTAGCAGTGTCTCTGAATCCGAACCTAATTACTGTGTACTAACATGTTGTTTAAGTGAAATCTAGAATGTATTTTAAGTAACCTATAAAGAAACACACAAATATATACAAACTTTTTGAATGTTGGGCTGGGAATTTGGAAAATGACCTACAAATATATTGTATAACCTCTGTCTTGAATTATACTAATAGTGGAATGGTTTTGTTATGTAAATATGTAACAATTTCTCTGTATTGTATTTCTCTATTGTATTTTACATTGTAATATGCTGTTCTGTTTTATGTCTTCTGTATAGAGCTTTTCTCCCCGGGCCTCCACTGAAAATGGACATATATCCAGTCTGACCTTCCCGGTCAACAAATGTAAAATAAAAAATAAATAAATAAATCTTCAACCTGTGAGTATAGGCACTGACACTGATGCCAAGCCAGCCATATCCAAGCTACAGTGTCAAAACAGAGCTTCTTCCCTGCCCATAATGCCACTCTCCTCCATCCACTCAGATCTTGTTTGCCGCCATTCCAGCTATAAGCGAGTTGTCTGAGCTCCATCTTGTGAGTTTTTTCGTATAGTGTTGGGATTTTTCTTGGTACTCAGGTACTGTTTAAAGTTTTCCTGTAACTTTCTAAACTTTCCCCTACCCTTTATGTTTGGCATAGAGTGTTTCTATTGTAGTTCACTTCAGTAGGTTCCCCTTTCTTGTCTTTATATCATGGCTGACAAGTTGGACAAGTCCCACCCACGGATGGTCATACATTGCGCGTTGTGTGTTTAGGTGTTCCTCACCTAGACACTGGGTTTTCTATTTCTGCAGGTTTTTCCTCATGTACCCTCGCAGACATGAGAAACAAGTTAATATTAAAGGGTTTGTTACCCAGTTCTTCTACTGCAGGTGCAGGGACGTGGGACAAGAAGGTAGAGAGAGAGAGAAGGTGAGAGAGAGAGAGACAAATGTAAAAGCAATGATAAGCTCCCAGAGAAGTGGAGACTGACTGAATCTTCCCCTGCTGCTGGTGAACCTTCTCCCAAGATCAGGGCGAGTTTGTCTTCCACTCAGCATAAGGTTCTCACCAGAGCCACAGGAGTTGGCCTTGCTCAGGCACCACTCCAGGCCTGCTTCACCGGCTTCCTCTGGCAGTTCCTCCCATAGTTTCTCAGAGAGAGAAGTGGATCAGTTGATGAGACTGTTCTTGTGGGCCCAGATCCAGCTGGGAGTCCTTCCTGCACCCTCCCCACCGGGAGCGGGGGGGGGGGTCCTTCCCTGCCCATTTCACGGCATCCTTCTTTACCAAGCCCCAGAGCTTTGGGCCTTGTGGTTGTCAGAGTTCCTGGTGTCAAGGGGTCAGTGTCGACGTTGTTGGTTTCTTCGCCGACCATGGCCTTTAGTTCCTCGGCCCCTTTTTCTTCAGTACTGGAGGGCTCTTGGAGTCGTACCTCGCTCAGTCCCAGATCTGAGGGTTTGGCGTCAGCGTCTTCCCTCCCCCTCGGAGCTTTGGCACTGAGCAGCTTGCCACCAACCCTGACAGCGCCTAAGGGGTCTGGAGCTTTGACTCCTCCAACATAGAGCGTTTCAGCACAGACGCATGTGACACCAATCTCCTGTTCTCTGTCCTCATTCGAAGTGGTTCTTCTCGACTTCGATGTCGAGATCCTTGATGCCTTCCCCTCCGGATCCTTTTCTGCTCCAGCTGGACTTGGTACCCGACGTCTCCAGCCCTCCACTTCAAAGACTGCCTGCTCCTACCCCCCAGGTTTCTGCCCCTGTGGAGCCTCAAGCTTCTGGTTCTTCCCCAAAGTTCTCCCCCCGAGGAGGTCCACAAGAAGAATGTGTGCAAAAGGGTGCACATTGACTCCATCCCTGAGTCTGTCACTGATGACACTGACTGGGAAGAAGGTGAGGGCTCCCCCCAATCACCCGATAATGTCTCCTTTGGGGACATCATGGAAATTCTGCATCAGAAGGGTGGATGGTCTGCCCCAAAGCCCAACGAGTCAGTGTTTCTGGAGGTGTTTGTCGCAGGCCCATCTACTTCCTGGTTGACCCCCCCCCCCCCATGAACTCTTTAGTAGACGTCATAGCCTGCAGGGCGTGGAAGTAACTGGATGCGATGGAATCACTACCCAAGTGCCCCAACAAAATACTTAGTCCCTGCCAGACAGGACTTTTTGACAGAAGACTGTCTCTGTTGACGCTTTGGTGGTTGCAGCCACCACGAAAAAGGAGCTCATCCAGGAGAGCTCCTCTGTCCATCCTCCTGATAGGGAATGCAGAGTGACAGACAGACTGGGAAAGCGTGTTTATACCTCACTGACCTCCTCTCTGAGGGCGCTGAATTACTTGGCGCATGTTACTAGACTGCAGAGATCGCTCATCAAGGAACTGTCTGCATCTTCCCTGGAGTCCATGTTGGCAGAGGAGAAGATGATCTCCTCTAGACTGGCCACTCTCAAAGCTATCTTTAACACTTCTATGAGGCTCCTTTCCTATGCTTTGGATGGCGCTTCTAGGGCAGCTGGTTCAGCCATCACTACTAGGCATCATGCCTGGATGCGGCTTTGTGATTTCTCCGAGCCCTTCAAGGCATCCTTCACGAATGCCCCCGGATCGATGGGTGGTAAGGATAATATTCAGGCAGTATCTGATTCCCTTTCTTCATCCTCCAAAGGCCCAAAAGTCTCTCTCAGATGTTCCACCCACACACAGGGAGGCAGCCAAACTGGAAATCTCCAAGCTGCTCATCAAGCGAGTCATCCATCCTGTACCCCCAGAGCTATCCAGATCAGGTGTCTATTCAGGGTTCTTTTTGGTGCCTAAAATGACAGGGAGACACAGACTGATATTGGATCTCAGCCGACTGAACAGGTTTGTCACCAAAACCAAGTTCCGGATGGTTATAATTCAGTCCATTTTTCTATACCTTCAGAAGGACTTCTGGATGTGCTCGATTGACCTCCAGGATGCATACTACCATATAAAGATGGACAAGCATCGCAGGAGGTTCCTACACTTCCGATTAGAAGCCAGGCACTATCGGTTCATGGCGCTCCCCTTTGGCCTCACCCACAGCCCCCAGGGTGTTCACCAAAGTGGTAGCAGTGCTAGCAGCATATCCAAGACTGTAGAGGATACAGGTTTTCCCTTACCTGGATGAATGGCTTCTGGCTGCACCCACCAACCATCAGCTTTTCAGGGCAGGGAACAGTTCCTTCAGTTAGCTTCGACCTTGGGTATCATGATAAATTTTCCCAAATCAAAATTGGAGCCTCTCCGTTCCCTGGAATTCATCGGAGTGCTGTTGAATACTTCTCTGTGCAAAGTTTGTCTTACCATGGACAGGATTCAGTCTCTTCAGGGCCAGGTGAGCATTCTTCTGGAGAAATCTCTACCTTCAGCAGCCCAAATCCTTCAAGCTCTTGGATCTATGCCAGCAACCATCTTCATTTTACCCTTGGCAAGGCTTAACATGCGGGTTCTTCAAGGGACCCTATCAGTCCAATGATCGCTTCTGGACCAGCCCCTGTCGAATCACATTTGGCTATCCAGAACTTGCCAGTCCTCTCTCATGTGGGGGGCAAATGTTCAGAATCTAGCAGAGGGTCCATCTTTCGTGCCTCCCTCTACAGTGGTCACTACAGACTCCTCCTGGCTTGGGTGGGGGTCATTGACTGGGGCGAACTGTTCAAGGGACATGGTCAGAGTTAGAGACCAATCATAACATCAGTGTTTCTGGAGATGAGGGCATTGCTTTTGGCATTGCAGGCAATGCAGTCTTTTCTCCCCCAAGGAATGTTTGCAATACAGACAGACAACATGGCAGTGGTCTGGTATATAAACAGACAGGGAGGAACCAGATCTTACCCTCTTTGTCGAGAGGCCATGAGATTGTGGGAATGGACGATCTTCTCAGGCCACTTTCTTGTTGCAATGCACATTCTGTGGAGTTCCAACATCCTAGCAGACAAACTTAGCAGGACCGTTCTGTTCCCTCATGACTCTGAAACAGTCAGTGACGGACATGATCTTCCAGATAAGGGGTCAACCAAGCTGCGATCTTTTCACCTCACCTTCCAATGCCAAGTGCAGTGACTTGTTCATCCTGATTCCTCCCTAAGGAGGAACTCCCAGAGATGCTCTAGTTTATGCTTGGCTCCCCAGTCTGCTGTATGCATATCCTCCCATTCCTCTTATGGCAAGATTTCTTCAGCAGGCTCAGAGATCTAGGTGCCGCGTGATCCTCATTGTTCCCTTCTGGCCTCATCAGATTTGGTTTCTCCTTCTTTGGTCTCACAGTGTCAGTTCTACTTGGATTCTGGATCGATGTCAGGATCTGATTTCCAATCCTGAGGGTAACTTTCATTCGGATCTAGACAGCCTGAAGCTTAGCTCACAGGTTGGCTTCTGCAGTTCCAGTGATGGCTAGAGTTCCTGGGCTGTTATCCCCTATGAAGCATATATTGCTTTCTGCTCACAAGTCATCCACTAAGATCTATGCTAGTAAATGTAAGAGGTTTTCCATTTGAGCTTCCCACAATTTGGTGGATCCCTTTACTGCATCTGTTCCTTCAGTTTTAGACTTTCTGGCTTGTATTTTCAACCAAGGTTCCAGTTCCTCTACAGTGAAAGTCCATCTAGCTGCCATATCCCATTATCATGTCAGGCTAAAATAATCGTCTTTGGCCGCTTCTAAATTGTGCAAGGCCTTTTTGAAAGGAACACTTCTTTTACAGCCTCCCATTAAGGATCCAGTTCCCCCTTGGGGCCTAACTTTTGAACTGCAGGTGCTGGTGGTGTCTCCCTTTGACCCTTCTGCAAAGGCAGATATTCAGTTTCTGTCATGGAAAAAAGGCTTTATCGGTAGCTGTAATTTCATCTAAGCAGGTCTCTGAGATGCATGCCCTTTGTATTCAACCCCGTACCTCATTTTTCACAAAGACAGGGTTTTACTTAGGCTGAATTCTTCCTTTATGCCCAAGGTCACTTCAGAGAAGAATATTAATCAGGTTATCCATCTTCCTGTGTTCTTTCCAGAGTTTCAAAACAAAGGATGATCCCAATTACACATGCTTGACGTTCATCGACAGCTTCATTTCTATCTTGATAGAACCAAATCTTTCACGAAGTCCAGTCACTTATTTGGATCCTAGATTGGGATTGCTTGTTTCCAAGGTAATCATTGCCAACTGGATTGCCAAATGTTATTACCTTATTTATCGGAAGTATGGTGTTCCTCTTACTTCTGCAGTGAAGGCACATTCTACCAGAGCTGTATCTACCGCCTCAGCTTTCTCCTCCAGGGTACCAGTGGATGAGATTTGTTTCTGCAGCTACATGGGCTAGGTGTCACACCTTCATATCCCATTACAAATTGGATATTTCATCTAGGAGCAAAGCTTCCTTTGGTTCCACCATGTTCCAGAACATTCCTCCTTAGGGCCACCCAGGGCTGAAGTAGCTGGGGACTCTGTCCCACAGGTTGAAGATCAAATGAAGACAACAATGTCAGATAAATAAGTTATATGTACTCCCCATAACATTCCATCTGCATTGTTGTTGTTTATTTATCTTCAATCTTCCCTCTCTCCTTCCCACTTTCCATGAGTACTTGGCCTGGCAGAGGAGGCTTTTTGCTCTCTCTATTCCTCCTCTTTTAAAGGTGGTTGTCAGTCACTCTGTTGCTTATAGGTCTAGGTTAGGTACTTCTTGCTGGCAAACTCGATCTGTGGGGATGGAGGAGAGAGGGGCAATATGGGTAGGGGAGGAGTTCACTTTCGGTACTGTAGCTTGGATATGGCCGCTCGGCACAGATGTCAGTGCCTACACCCACACTGAAGACAAATGAAGAACAACAATGCAGATGGAATGTTATGGTGAGTACATAACTTCTTTTTCAAATAAGCACTGATGCATTTTGAAAGTGCAATATACAGTGAAAAATTCTACATAAGTTTTGCAGAGTCAGCAGATGGCTTGGATTTGCTTGTGTAGCAAACAGTTGCAAACTGATTTAAACAAATTAACAAATAAAAAAAGCTCAAAACTGAGCCCTCTTCCAGGAACCTTCAATCAGATGAGTTCTAGCTGCACACTCAGGCACTAGGGTGCAGGGGAACCCTCTTCAACAAAAGATAGCCTGTTTAGTGCTCAAGTTATACAAACAGAACTAGATTCAGCAGGTCTGAATCTAGTCTATACTACAGAAAACAAAGTGCACCAATTTCAGATAAAAGTTCAAATAAGCAGGCACAATAAGCAGCCAGCAATTCCCAGCTCAAAAAGGTAGAAGCTACCCTGTCCTCCCACAAGAGTGTAGACTACAAACCTTCTTAATGGAAAATAACTGGGCTGAAACCCAAGTGATAAAACCAGAACCTAGACTGTTTTAGAGTAGCAGACACACTAAGCCATCAACCAGCATATCCCAACTTAGAAGGATGTAAGCTACTCTCCTGCCACAAGAATGTAGACTACAAACCTTCTTAGGGGTGGGAGCAGAAGTCCTTTCTCTGACTGACTTTTTCACTGTTACTGGAGTCTTGCATGCTTGTCTGCTCCTCTCTAGTGGTAGACTGGGGAAGCTTAGCACTTCTTCTTCTTAGTTGGATAGCCATCACAAAGTCTGATGGATAAAGGGAATCATATCTAGGGGCTTCCTGATCCTACTTCTGTCCATACCCAAATAAATTTATAAAACTCTTCCAGGTATCACCCCTATCAAAGAAATCAGAGAAGACAAGAAGCTCAAGAAATTGACAAGTTGCTTGGAAAAAAGCATAATCTGGTAGGTCCCACCAAACAACAAAGTGTACAGAGCCTACTCAAGATTCTTTTTAGTTCAAAAAAATAAATAAATAATAAGGACCTCAGGCCTATTTTGGACCTAATCAGTTTGAGTACTTGTATGAGAAAAAGCAAATGCTTATAGTTCAATCTATTATATGAAGTTGTTAATCTTCTTCCTATTCATCACTGATGGGTTTGGTTCCGAGCCCTCAGAACCGAGTCAGCCTAATACCAAGATCGCGTACACCTAAAACTCTCGAGCTAAGCTGCTACCCACAATGCCCTTCTCCCAGTTACCTCAGATCTCGTTTGCCACGCAGCCATATAGCAGTGTTTCACTGAGCTCTCCAGCTAAGTGTTGTATTTTTTCAAATTTACTGTATTTATAAGTTTTTTTCTCCTAAAATCTCTTCCCTATCTTATTATCTCAATTAGCCTTTAGCCCCCTTTTTGGACCGACCTGACTCCCCCTCAGGAGTGTCGGTAAGGTCCACCAGGAGTTTGTCTGAAATGGATGTAGTGCACCTGTTCGATCAGCTGCTGACAGCCAGAGGGATTACAAATTTTCCTAAAACCCATCCCATTCTGGGTTTTGGGTCCATTGCCCCCTCGAATCCCACATATTCTCCTCTCTTGGACCCTTCAGTTCCGAGGCCCATAGCTCTGATGTCTTTGGGGGGAATCCTCCCCTCGGTGCTGACAGTGACCTTCTCTGAGGCTCCGAGGCCCCTTTGGGTTTTGGTTCCTTCAGAACCATCCCTTCCTCAATCACATGCTTGGGGAGATGGAGCCCCAGGCTCCAGGTATGGTTCCAGTTGTTTCATTGGTTCTGTCTTCGGATCCGGGGGCGACTCCCTCCCCGGTTTTGCTTGAGGCTCTGCCCCTGGGAGTGGGCCGCAGTGAGTGGGGTGTGACCCCAGTTCCAAGATTGTCTTCTTCAGTTCCGGGCTCCCATTCCTCTTCGGGCGGGCCTGCTTTTCCGGGTGATGGAAAGGGTGCTTGCTTTGGGAAGCGCTCCTCCTACGTCGGACTTTCCCCCTCCTCCTTCTGAGCTGCAGCTATCACAGGCCATCTCCCCAGGACACCGAAAGCACAAGTCTCAGGAAACCCCTGTACAGGGTAACCTCCTTTCTGAGTCTTCTTCAGATGCTCCCACTGAAGAACCACCTCAGAAACGGATGTGTAAAGGAAACACGTGGACTCCCAGGAGGAGTCCCTCACTGAGGATATGGACTACAATGATGGGGAAGGGTCCCCATGGTCACCCCCTAATGATGTCTCCTTTGAAGACATCCTGGAAATTTTGAGTCAGAGGGGTGACTGGAAACCCTCCAACCCTTCCTCGGAGGAATCTGTATTCCTGCAGGCCTTCCGCTCTCGGCCCTCTACTTCTTGGGTGACCTCCCCTGCTGATGAGTTAGTCCAGCTCATCGTGCAGTGGGCATGGAAGAACCCTGATACCACTGAGGTCATTCCCTGGAGACCAGACAAGATACTTTCCCCTCCAGAGGAACACGCCCATTGGACTAGAGGCTTACCAGTGGAAGCTGTGGTGGTGGTGGCTGCCACAAAAAAGGACCTTGCGGAGGAAAGTCCTACTGTCCATCCACCCAACAGGGAGTCCTGGGCAGTGGACAGATTAAGGAAGCAAGTGTTTGCTTCAGCGACCTTTGCTGTCAGGTCTCTGATTTATCTGGCACATTTTACGAGGCTCCAAAGAGATCTCATCTCTGAACTCTCTGGGACCCTTGCGGGTCAAGTTTCTGATGGGGCACGTGATAAAGTTGCTTTTCAGCTTGCTACCCTAGAGTCTATCTCCAACTCGTCCATGCAGTTGCTGTCCCACGTAACCAAAGGGGCGGCTAGAGCTGCGGGTGCAGGTGTAGTTATGAGACGCCACACCTGGATATGCATTTGTGACCTCATGGACTCCTTCAAGCCTTCCTTCTTGAACGCCCCTATTGAACTGTCTGCTTTGTTCGGTTCTAAAGTAAAGGACACATTAGCCAGGTGCGAGCTGGACAGAAAAACCTTGTCTGCCGTTGGCCTACGTTTTTCCAAACCTCAGCGCTCTTTCTCCAGGAACCAGAGGAGTGGAAAGATATGGCAGTAAAAATCCGTAGTGCACGTGGTGAGGATTCTTCCAGAGGCAGAGGGGGTTCCAATAATGGAAGACACCCCTTTAAGGGCAGAGGGGGTCCCCTAAATCAGGACTCCAGGAATTCTTTCTCCGGATAACCTTATCTGCGCTCCTGAAGTGCTGCCCAAATCCTTTCCTCTGGAAGCAGTCGGGGCTTATTTTTATCTGCACCAAGCTGCCTGGCACTCTATTACAAATGATCAGTGGGTGCAGAGAATAATTTCCAGAGGTTATTACATCCCTCTAATCTCTTACCCAAGACCTCCAAAATGCCTTTCCGATGTTCCGCCCAGTCAAAGGGAAGAAGCAGCTTCAGAAATAAAAAAGCTGTGTCAAAAACGAGTCATCCAACAAGTCCCCCCAGACCAGTGCGGATCCGGTTTCTACTCAAGATTCTTTTTGGTGCCAAAAAAAGACCAGGGACTGGAGACCCATTCTGGATCTCAGCCAACTAAACAAATCAGTAGTTCAGACCATATTCCGCATGGTCACGATACAATCCATTCTTCCATTTTTTCGGGAGGGTGTGTGGATGTGCTCGATAGATCTCCGGGATGCATATTACCACATCAAAATGGACAAGCGCTCCAGGTGTTTCCTTTGCTTCCAGCTGGGAGCCAATCATTACCAATTCAGAGCCCTGCCATTCAATCTCTCGACGGCCCCCAGAGTCTTCACGAAATGTCTAGCAGTGGTAACAGCTCATCTGAGACTACAGGAATTCCAGGTGTTTCCGTATATAGATGATTGGCTCCTCTCCGCCCCCACCAAGCGCCTACTGGTCATGGCCCTCCGCTACACTCTGGCACTGTCGGAGTTTCTAGGCATCAAAGTACACTGGGAAAAATCCAGCCTTCATCCTACCCAACAATTGGAATTTATAGGAGCAGTATTCAATACTCAAACAAGCAAAGTCTCTCTCCCTTCTCACAGCCTTCAGAGATTGATTGCAAGTACAAGTGATACTCTGTCGAAGGAAGATGTCTGCAAGAGAAGTTCTACAGGCACTGCAGTCTATGGCGGCAGCCATCCTAATTGTTCCCCTGGCAAGATTGTATATGAGACTATTACAATATCTCCTTTTGTCCCAGTGGATATCCAGTCTCCATCCTCTAAACTCAACAGATCCTCATCACCAATTCTTGCAAACAAGATTTCCTCTGGTGGATGAGAACTAACGAAAATCTTTGATGCCGCCCCAACCCATCGCCACGGTGACCACGGATGCTTCCCTAATGGGGTGGGGGGGCACTTCCAGGGAAAGACAGTCCAAGACACGTGGTCCAGCTTGGAGGTCAACTTGCATATCAACGTCCTGGAGTTAAGAGCAGTGCTGTTAGCGTTGCAGGCACTTCATCCACTCCTTCCCTCAGGAATGATTCCAATCCAGTCAGACAATATGTCTGTCATCTGGTACATAAGCAAACCGGGAGGGACCAAATCCTACCCCGTATGTTGCGAGGCCATGAGAATTGGCATTGGGCGATAGCTTCCAACCGCTTTCTTATTGTAACGCATATCCCGGGGAGCTCCAACGTGATTGCGGACAGGCTGAGCAGATGCATCCTCTGTCCACACGAGTGGTCTCTCAACCTGAACGTGATGGCAGAAATCTTCAGCCGTTGGGGCCAGCCTTGCTGCGATCTTTTTGCTTCCCCTTCAAACAAAAAATGCAGCAACTACTTTGCCCTCTTTCCCCCAGATGGGGAATCACCGAGAGACGCTTTGACTCATGATTGGCCCGCGGGTCTCCTCTAAGCTTAACCTCCGATACCTTTGATGCCCCTATTTCTAAAGAAAGCAATCTGGTTGAGATGCAAAGTAATCTTCATTGCCCCTTATTGGCCTTGACAGGTGTGGTTTCCCTTCCTCTGACCCTCACCTATTACAACTTCCTTGGATCCTGGACACTCGTCAGGACCTAATTTCTCACCCACAAGGACTGACTCCCCCAAATCTGTCCACTCTCAAGCTAACAGCTTGGTTTCTCCACTTCCGTTAGTTGCGAGGCAGGAAACCCTCTCCTCACCTGTTTGCGATATTATTCTGGCCTCCCATAAACCATCCACCAGAAAACTCTACAGAGATGAGTGGAAAAGGTTCGCTATCTGGTGTAATAATCACATGCTAGATCCTTTTTCAACTCCTACAGCTGCTATATTCCAGTATCTTTTTGAGTTGTTTGACAATGGGACATCAGCTTCTACTATTCGAGTACATTTAGCAGCGATTTCCAATTTCCACAATGGTTCGGATGGCATCCCTCCTATCTCCACCCAACTTTGCAAGACCTTTCTCAAGAGAGTTTTCCATAGCAGACCTCCTATCAGGCAACCTGTAGAGACATGGAATCTCTCTCGGGTTCTACAGTCTCTCTCTCTCTACCCCCCTTTGAGCCTGCTGTGCCATGTGATCTAAAATTCCTGTCATGGAAATCTTTGTTTTTGGTAGCGGTCACATCAGCCAGATGGATATCTGAGTTACAAGCCTTATGCATCAAGAGCCTGCATTTAATCTTCCATAAGGACAGAGTATCCCTTCGTACTAACCCATCCTTTCTCCCCAAAGTGGTTTCCAACTTTTCTATTAACCAGTCCATTGAGCTTCCTATGTTTTTCCCAAATTATTCCAACAAGGGAGAATACTGCCTGCATTCATTGGGCGTACATAGACAACTACATTTCTACTTGAATAGGACTAAGTCCTTTCACAAGTTGGACCAGCTTTTCATTTCCTTTCTGGCTCAAGAATGGGATGTGCTGTATCAAAATTTACTTTATCAAAATGGCTTTGAGATTGCATTACTTTTTCATACTCCCTTGCGAATTAATCTAAACCTGTTCAAATCAAAGCTCATTCAACTAGGGCAATCGCAACTTCGGTTGCCTTTCACTCCAGGGCTTCCATGGATGACATTTGTGTAGCAGCCATTTGGGCTAAACCCCATACCTTCATCAAACATTACAAATTGGATGTGATCTCCAGGGGAAGAGCGGCCTTCGGCTCAATGATTCTCAGGAATGTTCTTCCATAAGGGCCACCCAGGTTCTCCAAGTAGCTTGGGATTCTGTCCCATCAGTGATGAATAGGAAGAAGATTAACAATTTCAGATAAAGAAGTTATGTCTTACCATAACGTTCCATCTGAGTTGTTGATCTTCTTCCAGTCATCACACCCTCCCACCATCCCCCACCAAAGGCTCCAGGTGGATCTTCCGGCTCTTTGTGGTGTTTCAGGGTTTCTTCGCAGAAATGGCCTTTGTTTTTCTGTTTTCTCCTATATGTTGCATCTCGATCTGAGGTAACTGGGAGAAGGGCATTGTGGGTAGCAGCTTAGCTCGAGAGTTTTTTGGTGTATGCGAACTTGGTATTAGGCTGACTCACTTCCGTCGGCTCAGAACCGAACCCATCAGTGATGACTGGAAGATCATCAACAACTCAGATGGAACTTTAAGACACAGCTGCTTTTTTCCTTTCCTCAGAAAAGAGGACTGGATGTGCTTGCTTAGATCTTCAAGATGTCTACTACCACATTAAGATTACCATACTAGAAAGTTCGGAAGCCCAGAAAATCTCTCTGATGATATGTTGTCCTATCTCGCCTTCATTCTTTGCTGGTTGGGTTCGGAACTGAGAATTGGTTCTGACTCTACCTTATTCAAAAGCTCGAGAGCTTCCACCAGCTCGTGGCTATACCCTATCCCATGATGCTCAGCGAAGATTATACCCAGTTCTTGTTTGTCACTAAACAGATCGGGTGACTTCCATGCTGGATCCTGGCTAAGTGGAATTTATTTTTGTATATTGTTATTTCTTGCTCTACTTGCTAATAATTGCTGTTATTGCTGTTAAACGTAGAAATATCATTAGTGTTGCTTAGTTCGCTTCTGTTTTTACTGTTATCTGTTTAGGCCGTTGTTTTTTCTCTTGCCCTACTATTGTTGAACTTCCCCTATCCCGACTTCCAGACTTGTTTAATTTAGAGAACTTGGTTAATCTCCCTCTCAAGGTAGCTTATTTAAGTTAGAGGGCTCCTTGCGGCCCGTTTAACTTAGAGGGCCGATTTTTCCTATCTCCCTTATTCGTGTAGTTTTTCGTCTATTTAGTAGGAGTAGTTTGTTTAAGTTAGAGAACTTCTCCTGCCTCTTTGCTTGCTTGGTTTTAAGTTTACCTTTTAAAAAAAATAAAAAAGTTTAGTTGAGTTTTTTCTTGTTGCCTTAATTTCTTGGTGTTGTGTGTGTATTTAGAAACATGTCTAAGGATCCTAAGGAGTCGAAATCCTCTGGTTTCAAAAAATGCGACAAGTGTAGCCAAAAGATGTCTCTGACAGATGGGTGTACCAGTTGCATTTACTGTTTGGGTGCCCTGCATTTGCAAGAGTCCTGTTCTTTTTGTCATGCCTTCAGCTCCAGGGTTTTAATGGAGCATAAAAATAAGTTGATTGTGAGAGGCTTATTAAAAATCCCTTTTACAGAGGCTTTATAAGGGACTCTGAGCTCTAAATTTTCAGATAAATCCCCTTCTAGGTCAGAAAAGTTGGAGAAAAGGACTTCATCTTCTACTTTATCCTCAGAGCTGCCTAACAAATGACTAAAGTTTCTGAATCTGAAGCAAGGGCTCTTGGTTCAGAAAAATCTTCCTCTTCGGCACCAGTTCTGATTTTGGAGCTAATAGAGTTCCAGTTTTGGAGCTGGTCCCCTGTATTGCAGCTGGTATCTCTTAATTTGAGGTCTCCACTTCTATAAACAGAGCGATCTCCAAATCTGTCCTCCTGATCCTCCAGAAACTTATTGGATGGTGATGTGGAGCGGGTGGTAATGAGACTCTTACAGATTCCAGCTCTAGCTAAAATTCTGTCTACTCCAACCCAAAAGGAACTGGAGCCGACAAAGACCACTTCCCCTTCCTTGGTTCCTCCTCCGACCTGATTTGGGGTTTTGGAGCTGGAGCACTTGGAAAGGATAGCAGCAGAACTGTCGGGACCGAGACCTCCTACAGGATCTTAGATTCCAACATCTGCTCCAACTTCCTCGGTTCCATTGAAAGTTCAGGAGTCTAGGAGCCGACGTTCTCCCGTTGGGTCCAGGGAGGAGAGTCGGATCAGAAGATTTTACCTCTCAGGGACTCGGCGTGGTTGAGCTCGGCTCCTACATCAGCTTCAAAGCCAACCACTCAGCTTCGGGGTCGATCTGGTTCTTTGGGGCCGGGGATCTTCTTGGAGCAGAGTGAAGGGGGTTTTGAGCTGATTGAGAGAGTGCTGTCTCCCCAGACTGATCTGCTCTCTGGTCCAAGTAGGCAACCCCCAAAAGCACCAGTGTCCGTCTCTGCTCCATCACTCCCCCCAAGCGCAGAGACCCTAAGCCCCAGGAGGTCCCAGTGGGGGAAGCCATCCTTTCCAAAACCTCTCCAGAGTACCCCTCTGAGGAGGTTCCTCAGAAGAGATTGTACATGAGAAAGCACCTGGACTCCCCAGAGGAATCTATCACCTCTGACACAGACCTCAAGTCAGAAGGTTCCCACGGTCATCCTCTGAAGATGTCTTCTTTGCAGACATCCTGGAGATCCTTAAGGAGAGAGGTGGGTGGAAGGCCACCAACCCTTTTGAGGACAAGTTGGTGTACCTGGAGGCTTTTGGGTCTCGCTCTTCCACCTCTTGGGTGTCTCTGCCTTTTGATCATTTAATGAATGTAATTAGTCGAAAGGTGTGGGGCTCTACAGATTCAGTGGAACCTGTTCCTAGGAGGTCAAACAAGTTCATCACAGCGCCTTTGGAGAAGGAGTTCCTGAGTAAAGTTGTCCCTGTAGATGCTATGGTAGAGGCGGCGGCCACAAAGAAGGAATTGTTAGAGGCTTCCTCATCTGTCCATCCACCAAGCAGAGTTTCAGTCAATGGACATATATGGAAAGCGTATGTTCTCTTCAGTGGCATTTACCCTTAGATCGCTGAACAATCTGACCCATTTCTCCAGACTATAGAGGGATCTCCTGAAGGAGTTAGGAGATACCCTTCAAGGTACTGTAGCTGCAGGGGTTTCAGATAAAGTTTCCTCCCAGCTCTCTACTCCGTGTTAAGCTCCTCCATGTGACTGATTTCTTATGCGGCTCATGGAGTGAGCAGGGCAGTGGGTCCAGGAATTTCCTTAAGTAGACTTTCCTGGATGTGCTTATATGACTTTGCAGAACCCTTAGTCTTCCTTTATTAATGCCCCATTCAATAGCTCGCCGTTGTTTGTGCCTAAAGTTAGAAACCTTAACTAGGTGTGAACAGGAGGGAAAGACTCTGTCTGCCGTGGGAGTCCATTTTTCTCTCCTCTGTAGACCTTATCCCAAAGGTCAGAAGGGGGGGATGTGGTTCTGTAAGTCACAAAGAGCTTTCCCGGACACATGTTGTGATTCTTCCCCTGAGGGCAGAGGGGGAAGTAGCAGTGGAAGACACTGACCTCGCAGCAGAGGGTGTCCGTAGAACCAGGGTGACAGGGATTCCTTCCTTGGATAATACTTTCAGCTCTCCTAAGAGGAGGTCCACCTGTCCATCTCTGGAGGCAGCCGGGAGTCGCTTGCCGTTGTTCCCAAACGCCTGGCTAAAAAATCACAAAAGACAAATGCGTACAAACGATCATATCCAGAGGTTATTTCATACCCTTTTCCTCTCCCACATTAGACAGTCAGTCCCAGATATTCCACACAGTCAAAGGGATTATGCAACTCTAGAAATACAAAAGTTGCTAGAAAAAAAGAGTAATCCAAAATGACCCTGCAGACCAAATTGGATCTGGAACTTACTCAAGTTTCTTTTTAGTTCCAAAAAAGACAGGGGACTGGAGGCCCATTTTAGATCTCAGCAGACTAAACAAGTCAGTCAAGAAATCAGAGTTCCGGATGGTGACACTGCAGTCTATACTCCCCTTTCTGGGGAAAGAAGATTGGATGTGCTCAATAGATCTCCAGGATGCGTACTACCACATAAAAATGTACAGGCGATCCAGGAGACATTTGCGCTTTCTGCTAGGAGCCAGTCATTTCCAGTTTTAAGCCCTGCCCTTTGGTATCACTCCAGCCCCCAGAGTGTTCACCAAATGCATGGTAGTGGTTACGGCTCACTTGAGGCATTCTAGGATTCCGGGTGTTTCCATATCTAGACGACTGGCTCCTAACCGCCACTACCAAGCAACTACTAACAGCAGCAAAGGACAAAGCCATTCATGTGTGTTGTTACCTAGGCATTGCAATAAACTGTGAAAAATCTGTCTTGTTGCCATCACAGCATCTCATATTCATATGTGCAGATTTAGACTCAAGAAGAATGTTGACCAAACTTACCCCAGAGAGGATTCAAACCTTGCTTCTTCAAATCGAGAATCTTTTATCCAAAAGGAAAGTACAAGCAAAACCTGTTTTGAAGATTCTGGGTACCATGGCAGCTGCAATAATTTTGGTGCCTCTAGCTCGTCTGCATATGAGAGTTCTTCAATGGCTGCTTTTTTCCCAGTGGTCCATGCAGGATCTAACCTTGTCTTACAAGATCATCATAAAAGAATCCTGCAAAAAGGACTTGCGCTGGTGGCTTCACTCAACTCAGTTGACCGTAGGCCAACTGTTTGTCTTCTCACAACCAGTAGCCACAGTGATCACAGATGCTTCCCAGATAGGGTGGGGGGGGGGGCATTATCTGGGAAAGACTGGCGTTTGGCAGGAACACGAAAACCACTTGCATATCAATACCCTAGAGATGAGAGCGGTGCTTTTTACGTTGGAAGCATTCCAGGACTCTCTTCCAATAGAAACTATTGAAATTCAGACAGAGAACATGTCAGTGGTGTGGTACATAAACAAGGAGGAACCAAATCTTACCCCCTATGTTGAAAGGCACAGAGAGTATGGCAATGGGCAATCTCTTCTCAGCGCTTTCTAACAGCAACGCACATCCTGGTGAAATCCATTGTGATAGCGAACAAACTCAACAGAGCTATTCTGTTGTCCCTCGAGTGGTCCCCGAAACAAGAAGTTGCAGAAGAGATCTTCCGCCAATGGGGCCAGCCTTGCTGCGATCTCTCCGCCACATCCACGAATGCCAAATGCAGCAACTACTTTACCCTGATTCCCCCTCCAGGGCAGTCACCAAAGGATGCACTCGTACACGATTGGCGACCAGGACTCCTTTACTCCTTCCCATCTTTTCCCTTGATACCGAAGGTCCTTTAGGAAGCCAGCACATTGAGAAGAACAGTGATACTCTCATTGTACCATACTGGCCTTGTCAGATTTGGTTCCCTTTTCTATGGCTCCATCTCCAGGAAGAACCTTGGGTTCTGGACCCAGCTCCTGACCTTCTGACTTATTTGTCGGGGACGTTTCATCCATCAATACAAACCCTAAAATTCACAACTTGGCTGCTCCAGTTCCACAAATAGCCAGGCTCCCTGATATCTCCCCCGCAGTTAGACATATATTGATCTCCTCTCATAAGGCATCAACCAGGAAATTATGCTCCAGTAAATGGATGAGATTTTCCCGCTGAGCTTCCAAAAATAACCTTGATCCCTTTACTGCCCCTGTCACGGCAGTGTTGGATATTCCGGCACAACTTTTTAACAAGGGTGCGGCAGTGGCTACAATTTGAGTTCAATTAGCCGCTGCACCAAACTATCATATCAGGAAAATGGGACTAAAAATCATGTTCCACAGGCTATGCAAAACATTCTTAAAGGGTACATTCCTACTTAGGCCGCCAGTGAAAACCTCCAGCGCCATGGAATCTAAATTTTGTTAAATCTCTTTTGATTCTACTCCTGTTTGAACCTGCATCATCATGTGACATAACGTTTTGGTCGTGGAAGACAGCACTATTGGTGACCATTAGATCTGCTAGGTGAGTGAACTTCAAGCCTTGTTTATACGCCCTCCATACATAACCTTTCACAAAGGTAGATCTGAAGTAGGATATTCATTTGTCTGCAACCTGTGGGTTATGGATCCGATATCGGATCCGAACCGGCATGGTTTTCCAGCTATGGATCCAAGCTCTCAGCTCCTCCCCTCACCCATAATGCCCTGCTCTACCCTCATGACCTCAGATCCGCTGGTGACTGGATTTGGAGCTAAGTGGTATTTTATTACTTGTAAAATCAGAAAATTTTTGGTTCTTTGAGTGATTCTGTGTGAAAGTTTAGGTTTCCCTTTCTAAAAAGTTTAATTTGAGTTAAATTAAGTATTTTTTCCCTCCCTGTTGTTGCAGAGAGTGTGTGTGTTAGGCCTGTGTGTCTTTTTGTTTTAAGTTACTTTTAGTAGCTTTTAGTAGTTATAGATTATGGCTGATCAGCCTAAATCTATTTTTCATGGCCATAAGCTCTCACCGCTGATGGCCACACCTCGGGTTGAACACCTCACATCTGGTTGTTCCATTTGTGCAGGGTTCAACCCCAGGGCACTGAGGAGCGGAGGTCCAAGCTGGTCTTGGCGGGTCTTTTACCGGGACGGCTCGGCCTCCTCCTCCTCGGGGAACAGCTGTGGCTACAGTTGTTCCACCCTCCTGCTCCTGGGACTCAACCTCCCGCTTCTGGAGAGGAGAGGGATGCTGGGAGGGAGAAGCACCAAGCGGCGGGCGAGACCTCTGTTTCGCCCGCCAGCCAAGCTGGCTTCTCCCCGTTTGGTCTCCTCCTTCGGCTCCGGTCCCCTGTGTGCTTTTCACCGGGTCCTGAGGAGGAGGCGAGGCTATCGAGGAGGCACTCCAGGCCTACCTCGGTAGCAGCCTTTCTGATGCTGATCTGGACGGATGATGAGAAGGTTCATCCAGGCCCAGATGCAGATGGGAGTGCCTTGCCTCCTCGGGGAGCTCAACACAAGCCTATTGCTCCTTCTCCGACCCGCTATCCGGGTTCGAGCAGCTGGAGCCGAGCAGCGGGGTTGGGTACCGGATCCGACCCTGCCGCCTGGATCATTGTCGGATCCTTTGGTTAGTGGAGAGGGCTCTGTTGAGGTCTCCGGACCCCGGCACTTGTTCCGTCAGCGCTCCTCTGCACTGGGCCAGGCTTCCACCATCCGGCCCCTGGGACAGCCGTTGCTCCTATGGCGAGGACTCCTCTGACAGCCCCAGAGGAGGTCCCACTCGCAAAAGGAGGCACATTGACTCCCCGAGTCTCTCACAGAAGACACGGACTTGGAGGAAGGGAAGGCTCCCACGGTCACCCGAGGATGTCTCCTTTGGAGACATCATGGAAATGGTCTGCCCCCAAGTCTTCCTCGGACGAGTCCGTGTTCTTGGAGGCATTTGAAATGGGCCCGTCTACCTCTTGGGTGTCCCACCCCTGGTGGACCTTATTACCACCAGGGCGTGGAAGGAACCGGACACCGTGGAGCCAATTCCCAAAAGACCGGATAGGATCCTTAGTCCGCCATCCGACCGGACCCATTGGAGTAAGGGGCCTCCGGTAGATGCCATGTTGACGGCGGCCACAAGAGGGAACTGGCTCAGGAGAGTCCTCAGTCCACCCACCGAGCAAGGAGTCTCGGATGATGGACCGCTTGGGGAAGCGGATGTTCAGTTCGGCGACCTTGAACTATTTGGCACATGTTATTCGGATGCAGCGAGATCTTATTAAGGAATACGCTGCATCCCCCTGAGTCCATTAGGAGGACAGAGTTCTGCACTCCACCCGTATGGCCACTCTTAGGTCAGTTACAAATACTTCTATGCGGCTACTCTCCCATGCGGAGGCTTGAGCCTCTTGAGGACAGGACTGGTCACTAGGCGACAGGCCTGGCTCCGTCACTAGATTTTTCTGAGCCCTTCAAAGCGCGTTCTTTAACGCCCTTTGATGGTTCTGCTCTGTTTGGCAAGACCGTTGACCCAGAAGCGGAAGACGCTGTCTGCCTTCTCTGCACCCCAGAGGCCCTATTCTAGGAACCAAAAGGGTCAGAAGAAGATGTGGTTCGAAGCGCAGCAGTCCCAGCCTGCTCGGACAACCAGTCCTTCCGTGGCAGAGGAGGACAGGTAGAGGCAGAGGGGCTCCCAGAAACTTCGGGTCCAGGGAACCTTTCTCTGAACGGCCCGCAGCAACCCTGAGGGTTGCCCGACTGCTCTACTCTGGAGGCAGTCGGGGACGTTGGGCACCTAGCGGCATGGGAGTCCATAACATCGGACCGCTGGGTTCTCCAAATCATATCCAGGGATATCGCATTCCTTTCCTTCACCTTCCAAAGTTGAAGTCCCTCCCAGACGTCCCACCCACGGGAGGTCATGGCAGAAATTGGCCATCTGCTAAAGAAAAGAGCCATCCAGCCCGTTCCCCAGACCAGATCGGATCAGGGTTCTACTCCAGATTCTTTTAGTGCCAAAAAGACGGGGAACTAAGACCAATCCTAGACCTCTCTCTCTTGAATCTGGCAGTCCCCAAAGAAAAAATGGTCACTCTGCAATCTATTCTCCCCTTCTGGGAGAAAATCACTGGATGTGCTCGATAGATCTCAAGGACTACCACATCCTGATGGACAGGCGCTCCAGGAGGTTTCTCCGCCCGGCTGGGAGCCAGTCACTACCAGTTCGGGTCCTTCCCTTTGGTCTCACCACAGCCCCCAGGGTGTTCACCAAAGTATTAGCAGTGGTAGCGGCCCACCTGAGGCTTCAGGGGTGCAGGTCTTTCCCTACCTGGACGACTGGCTTCTACCGCCCCAACAAGGCATCTACTTCTATTGGCGCGAGACTCCTTTCTCCATCTTGCTCCCTTTTGGGCATCACAATAAATACAAAAGTCCAACCTGGCCCACACAGCTCTTAGATTTTATAGGGGCCAGGCTAGACACAAGGAGTTCTGAGCCTTCCTCACTGCGGACAGAGTTCTAAATCTGCAGCTCCAGGTGCGGGCCATTCTCCATTCAAGTTCTGTTCCAGCGGAGTTGGTCCTGAGGGCTCTAGGGTCCATGGCATCGGCTATAGCACTTCTTCCTCTTGCCAGGCTCAATATGCATTCTACAGTGGACGCTCTTAGTACAGTGGTCATACCTTGCTCTCCCATGCATCATCCGCGGTCCCTCTTGTGGTGGATCCACTCCCGGATCTCCTCAAAGGCCGCCCATTATGTGCTTCTCCACGGTGACCACGGACGCCTCCCGCCTCGGGTGGGGGCACTTCGCGGCCGGACCGTCCAAGGCCAGAGACCTTACTGCATATCAATGTTCTAGAGATGAGAGCAGTGCTCTTCACTTCAGGACTTTCTTCCCTTGGGAACAATTGCGATTCAATCGGACAACATGTCTGTTGTCTGGTACATCAACAAGCAAGGGGAACAAGGTCTTACCCTCTTTGTCGAGAGGCCATGAGAGTTTGGGAATGGGCAATCTCCACCAATCGCTTTAGCAAGCACATTCCGGGTCAGTCCAACATCCTAGCGGACAAGCTCAGTCGCACCATTCTGACCCAGTGGTCTCTCAATTGTCAAGTAGCGAACGCATATTCGCACGGTGGGGAACCCCTTCATGCGATCTTTTGCTTCTCCCTCAAACACCAAGTGCGACAGTTTTCTGGTGCATGCGTGGCCACCCGGTCTTCTGTATGCCTATCCACCCTTGCCTCTGATGCTGCAAGTTCTTCAGAAAGCCTCTCGGGTGGGTTGCAGAATGATTCTCATTGCTCCATTCTGGCCTCGACAGATCTGGTTCCCCTTCCTAAGGTCTCCTCGGTGAATCCTCCTTGGATTCTAGATCCCATCCGGATCTGATTTCCCATCCATCCTGCATTCCTCCTCCGAACCTGGACAACCTGAAGCTGACCCTTGGCTCCTCCAGTTCCACTCTTGATAACGACTCCTGGTATTTCTGCACCTCTAAAGCCTATTTTGGTGGCGGCTCATAAACCATCCACTAGAAAGGTTGCAAATGGAACGTTTCTCCAGGGGGAGGCGGCAAGGCCTGAATCCCATCACGGTTCCTCTCCCTTTAGTGCTTGACTTTCTAACCACTCTCTTTAACGATGGTGCCAGCAGTTCCACAGTCAAAGTTCAACTGGCGGCAATTTCTCACTATCACATTGGCCATGACTCTAATCCTCTTATGTCAGCCAAATTGTGTAAAATATTTCTTAAAGGTACTTTTCTTCTCAGGCCCCTATAAAACAAGCAGTTCCTCCTTGGGACCTTTCTTTGGTCCTACAGGCCTTGACCGCCTCCTTACAGTGGATCTCAAATTCTTGTCCTACAAGACAGCTCTTTTGGTAGCCATTACATCAGCCAAGAGAGTTTCTGAACTTCAAGCTTTATCAGCTAAACCTCCTTACTTGGTATTTCATCCGGACCGTGTCTCCCTCAGGACCAACCCGTCCTTTCTTCCTAAAATCGCTTCTGAAGCAAACATCAATCAATCCATTAACCTCCCTGTTTTCTTCCTAAATATGAAAACAAAGGTGAATATAAGCTACATTCACTAGATGTTCACAGGCAACTTAGATTTTATCTGAACAGGACAGCTGGTCATAGGCAATCCGACCAGCTGTTTATTTCCTTTGCAAAATTCAATTTGGGCAAGCCAATCTCTAAAGTTTCTCTGTCCCGCTGGATTTCACAGTGCATTTTATTGGCTTATCAAGCTTCAGGAAGGCTGTTCATGCCCATTCAACCCGGTCAGTATCTACCTCGGCAGCCTCCAAGGCTAGGATTCCTCTAGATGATATTTGTGCAGCAGCCACGTGGGCTTCATCTCATCGTTTATTTCCCACTATAAGTTGGATCTTGCATCTAGGGGTAGAGCATCCTTGGCTCTCGCGGTGCTCGGAATATCCTTCCATGATGGCCCAAGATTCAGGTAGCTGGGGACTCTGTCCCACAGGTTGCAGACAAATGAATATCCTACTTCAGATTTAGAAGTTATGTACTCACCATAACGTTCCATCTGAGTAGGTGTATTCATTATCCCCTGGCCTTTCAGTTTCCTGCATATTCTTTGTTACCCTTTTATTGTTGCTTAAAACTCGATCTGAGGTCATGAGGGTAGAGCAGGGCATTATGGGTGAGGGGAGGAGCTGAGAGCTTGGATCCATAGCTGGAAAACCATGCCGGTTCGGATCCGATATCGGATCCATAACCCACAGGTTGCAGACAAATGAATACACCTACTCAGATGGAACGTTATGGTGAGTACATAACTTCTAATTTCCTTACGGACTAACCCGTCTTTCCTACCAAAAGTGCGCTCCGAGTCCAACTTGTCAATCCATTGACTTACCATTTTTTTCCCCAAACTATGGCGACAAGGCAGAATTAAATTACATCAGTTGTACGTGCATAGACAACTGCGTTTCTACATCCATAGAACAAAAGATTTTAGAAAGTCAGACCAATTATTTTTGTCTTTTTCTGACAAAAAGAAAGGGTTCCCAATTTCAAAGGTCAGACTTTCAAAATGGCTCACAGACTGTATCACTTATACATACAATTCCCAGAACAAAGAAATCCCAGGAAAAGTGAGTAGCCATTCCACAAGAGCTATTGCAACTTCATCTGCCTTCCAGGTGAGGTTACCAATGGATTCCATTTGTGCAGCAGCAACATGGGTAAGGCCTCGTACCTTTATCACTCATTACAAAATTGATTTGGCCTCCAGGAACAGGGCTTCTTTTGGGTCCACTGTTCTGAAGAGTTTTTTTCCCTTGAGCCACCCAAGAAAGAAGGTGCTATGGATGCTGTCCCAACCAGCAAAGAATGTAGGTGAGATAGGACAACATAACATTAAAAAGTTATGTACTCACCATAACGTTCCATGTTTGTTGTCCATCGTACCTTCATTCTTGTGTCCCACCCTCCTTCCCCCGCCTTGCTTCTGGAGGATTGGGCAGTTGTCTTCCCTGACAAATTGATTATTAAAGTCTCTGAATCTCTTCTTAGACTTGTCTGGATATATGGGCTTGTTAGAGGTAATGATTATATTTTTGTTGGCAAACAAGATCTGGGTAATCTTCACTGAGCATCTTGGGATAGGGTATAGCCACGAGCAGGTTGAAGATCTTGAACTTTTGAATAAGGCCGAGTCGGAACAGATTCTCTGTTTCGAACCCAACCAGCAAAGAACGAAGGCGAGATGGACAACAAACATGGAACCTTATGGTGAGTACATAACCTCTTATTTCTGGCTGGGGGACAGTCATCAATTCCTTGCATTGCCATTTCATCTCACTAGAGCTTCCTGGGTGTTCACCAAATACATGGTGGTAGTTGCAGCACCTCTTTACCTGCAGTGATTTAGAGTGTTTCTGTATGTCAATGACTGGATCATCCCTTCATGTTGAAAAGAGCTCCTAATCCATGCAATAGATTTATTCCACTTGTGTAAATCCTTGGGCATCTCAATAAATTACAAGAAGTGAAGTTTAGAGCCATCTCAATATTTAGTTTGCATAGAATGCAATGTAGACACACTGTTTCAAAGCACCAAATTACCACAAACAAGGTTGACTTCTGCTCACTGTCAAGCTCCTTTCCTGAAGAGATTCAAGGTTCTTAATCAGGATAGGAAAATGAAGAGACAGATACAGGGTTTTCTCCTCAGATTTCTAATTCAAACTGTGTGAAGTGCATGGTTTCTGTGTGTGTGTGTGTGTGTGGGGGGGGGGGGGGGGTCTGTTTCTCTTAGACTTTATCTAGAATGTGCCAGTGTTTTCATTGGAAGAACACTGAGGTTTCTCAGTCCCTCAGGAAAACACTATGAGGTGTTACAGAAGGAATTTCTAGAACCTGCATCCATTCCTCCAGTTCTGTCAGCTTTGGAGGATGTCAGTGTCAATGCCTGCAATTTTCCTGATAGTCAACCAGCTGCCCCTGAATAGACAAGATGTATAAAGTTTTTCAATCTTTTAAGTTTACACTATTCCCAAACATGACCCAGCAGTTCATTCCACTGATGCTAAGCAGTTAGTTCCAATCCAACTCTCTCTGAAAAGGATGTGAAAATTATTGATGTATATGGGAAGAAGTATATTCTTCTGCAGCTTTGATTTTCAAAATTTTTAAATGTCAGGCTCATGTTAGGTATGTTCTGACTAAGTGCGAACGCATGAGGAATGTTTTGTTTGCAGTTTCTCTGTGTGAGGAAAAAGCTGCTTTAAATTTAATTTCTTCTATTGCTCAAGTCTCTGACTGTTGATATTTCTTCAAGGACTATGACCACTGGTACTAATTTCAGGACATTTGTATGGCTGTGTTCTCAGAATATCCCCGTTGATAAAAATTAGATTTTAAAGTCTCCTTAGGGCAGTTATTTAGTTTTTGACCCCTGTGCTGCAGAGGTGATCAGAAAGTGTGATGAAAGGGTAAGCTGATACAGGGAATCTCTAAGATTTTTCAGCCCTCATTTTCAAAGTTTTCCAAGGGATTCTGTAACTCCTTATCCAGTTTTGGTAAGAAACAAAATAAACAGTCTCAAAAAAATATAGGTAGACTTTTAAGAAAAAAAATGGCAAGGGGGTCCCTAGAAGAATTTTGGAAACTTCCAAAACCAAGGACAGTCCAATAAGTCAGAATTACTGTTTTAGAAACTCTGTTCCCCCCTCCCACCCTGGTAAGCCCCCTTTTACTTCCAGAAAATCTGAATCTCCACTTCTCTCTTTGGCAACCGATAGTTTCAGACAAATGGGTTCTGAAGATCATACATCAAAGTTATAGATGTCAGTGGGAGGAAACTCTTCCCTTTTAAGGGGTAATTCCTCATCCTCCAGCCCAGACTCTTTTGTTTCCACCTATCCTTCATCAAATGCTGTCCCAGGGAGTAATGCTGTCCCAGGGAGTAATAGAACCAGTTCCCATTCCCAGGTGGAGAAAGGGTTTTTTTCAGGGATGTTTTAGTGTCAAAGAAAGAATATGCTTGAAGACCAGTTCTGGATCTTTCTTTTTTAAAACTGCTTGTGATGGTGCTGAAATTCAAAATGATGTAATTTCACAACCCGTTAGCTCTGCTTCCTCATGCAAGTTTCCTTATAATGTTAGATTTAAAAGATGCTTATCATGTTCCTATTCATCCAGACTTCAGGCCTTTGTTAAAGCTTTGTGTGCCTGAATGTCATTATCACTTCTCTGCCTTACCCCTTAAATTATCCATTGCACCAAGAGTGTTAACAAAGTGTCTAGCTCCAGTTATAGCTCATTGGAGACTACAGGATATCCACATTTTTTCCATATTTAGAAAACTTGCTTATCTTTGCAGAGTGTTTTTCAAAGTGACAGGAATCTTTCTCTTCATTGAGAGGTCTATCACACTGAATGGGATTCCAAGAGAACATTCAAAAGTCTTTCTTAACTCCTTCACACAGGATTGTGTTTCTGCGATGGCAGCTAGACACCACAGTTCAAAGAGCTTTTCTTCTGCAGGGGAAAAAAATAGATCTGGGTCTAGATCTATTTCTAGGATTTTCCATTCTGACTTTATACCTCATGTTTTGTGGTCTTACGGCTTCTGTAATCTCATGATGCCCCTGACAGAACAACACATAAAGATGTAGTGGTATCTGAAGTCTTTTTGGTCCTAGCACCAACACTGTCTTGTCTTTTAAGATCCCAGTGCTGGGGGTTGTCAGAAGAAAAATCACTTGGTGGAGACAGATATCCCTAAATCCAGGTCTCCCCTTCTCTCTACCAGTTTCAAAGTAGTCGGTCACCACAGACTGATTGCTTTGAAACTGGTAGGGAGAAGCAGTCAGTCACCACAGACACCTCGTACTTTGCTTGGGTAGTAAAAGAACAAGGTGTGTAGGATATCAAGCACATAAATATAAAACTTATGCATGCTTTGATCAAGGTAATTATCTCTCTAAACCAAATGTGGTAACCGGGACCTCTTCAAGTTGTTACAGACCATATCTCAGTCATATGGTACATCAGCAAACAAGGGGAGAACCAGGTTGTACCTTCTCTACATTCTAGCCATATTAGCTTGGGGTATAGCTTCACTGCACTCTCTCACTCTACAGGCATCCTACATATCGTCAGCTCAAAACAGTGTGGCAGTCTAGTTGAGTAGGACAAGGGCAGACCCTCACAAATGGAAATTAAATCAGGTGGTCTAAGATTTGATCCATCTGTGGGGAACTTCTCAAGAAGACCTCTTTGCTTCCTCTGTAAATAATCGGCTGCTAAGTTTGTGCTTCCGGACTCCATGCAAGAAGGACAGGAAGAAGATGCCTTTTCTTTTCCTTGGACAGAAAGACTCCTGAATTATTTTTCACCCATTCCACAAGTGTCCAGGGTACTTATGAATATTCAGAAGGAATCCCCCAATATCATTGTGGACACCTTTCTGGCCCAGGCAACCATGGTTCTCCCTTTTTGGAAATGGCCAGGGGCAATTACCACAACACAGACAGAATCTACTCACACAAGTACAGGAGGTGTTTGATATACCCCAACAACAGTCAACTTTGACTGCCTGGATGATAGGGTCTTAATTCCCTTTAGGCACCTGTTTACTGAGGACTTACAGCAGGTACTAATGGAGGCAAGAAAGCCTGCTACTGAAAATCATATGCTGGCAAATGGAAAGCGTTTTCTTGTTTGTGCCAGCAACACATCATCACCCTTTCAGGACTGGTTGTTCTCTGGTTTTTCAGTATTTGTGTGAGTCACTATCCTATGTCCTTTCTTACTCCTCTGTCAAGGTTTATTTATTGGCTATTTCAGTATGAATGCCAATGATTCTTCCACTTTCAGTGCATTTTCATGTTAAACTGTTTTTGAAAGATCTGTAAATGGAAACAGAACATTTACTCCAGGACTGCCCCTGTACTACTAATGGACAGAGGCAGCTCCTAAATGCTTTATCCCGTGTATGGATCGCCTAATCTTATCTATGGAATGATCCCAGTTATTCTCATTGTAGGGTAATATATAATTATTGACCATGAAAGGGGTAAGGCCAATTTATAACCAGATAGGATAGGTTATTTAAACCACAAAAAAGTAAATTGGCTAGGCTTAAAATGGCTTGCAAAGGCAGCTAGCCTAATACTTTCCTATTAACCTATGAAAGGGGTTTTGCATAAACCTCCAAGAAAAGTGTTGGCCTGTCCTTGGAATCTTAATTTTGTGGTAGAGAAGCTAGCACTTTCTACATTTGAACCAGCTAACCTGTCTGACTTGAAGTTTATAACGTGGAAAACAGTTGTACTGATTGCTCTGACCTCTGCAAGAAGGGTATTTGAGTTCCAAGCTCTTATGGTGAGTCAACCCTACCTCATTTTCCACAAGGACAGGGTTTCTTTGAGAAGTAATCCTTCTTTTATGCCTAACGTGGTATCTGAGTTTACTTTAAGCCAAGCTATCCATCTTTCAAGAACTGAAAAATGAGGGAGAAAGTATACTCCATATCTTGGATGTCAGCAGACAACTCTGGTGCTATCTTGACAGAACTAAATCTTTCAAATCTTCCAATCAACAATTTCCAAGAGGTTGTGTAATGCTGTTAGGTTTTGTTATACAGCAAAACTATTCCAGGCAGGGTCTAGGCCCACTTTACCAGGGTCTTGGCTTTATCTATGACTTTTTGGAAAGGGCTGGATTCTAAAAGTGTACTAGTAGCTACAACTTGGTCCTCTGTGCATACTTTTACAAAGCACTGTAAGTGTGATTCCTTCTCTAGGTCTAGATCAGGTTTTGCTAAGACCATTTTCCAGGGGTTCCTATTCTCTTACCCTTCCACCTCCCAAATGAAGTAAGCTAGGGTAATCTACCCATATAGCTAACTACTGCAACAGTGATCAATATGGTGAACTTAGTACAGTTGCGTAAGTAAACTTAGCATAACAATAGATGTTCAAATGATCACTGCTGCAGTAGCTACTTTCTCCCTCCATCCTTCTTGTTTTTTGGTGTGTTATTTATGCCAGGGTGTAACTACTTGTTTTTTGTTCTTTCTAGCATTGTCCTTTCAGGGCCCAACCCTACCTCTTCCTTTTTGGCAAGAAAGTTCTGAAGATCTTGGCGCACAAACTTTGTTTTAGTCAGATGACAGTTTGCATGTGAAGAGTGTTCTGAAGCTTTTAGAAACTGGCTGGCTCTTGTATTATTAGCTGGATATAACCCATATATAGCTAAGGCTACTGCTGCAGTGATCAAACATCTACTGTTATGGTAGGTTTACTTATACAACTGTACTTTTCTACTTCTGCATTTTTCAAGAATTCTTCAGTGATATTATACAGCAGCTCCTTGTGAAGCATTATAAAAGCTGGATCTCATTTCCAGATCCAGAGCAGAATTTGTTTCCACTATTCATAAAAGGATTCTATGAGTTGGAGATGGTGGCATTGACAAAAAGGCAGGAGTTAGAGCTGGATCTGGCAGAGTTAAAGATGTTAAGATTTGCACTGGGTGTGACGAGGATGGACAGGATTAGGAATAAATGTATTAGAGGGTCATCCCAGGTTGGAAGGTTTGGAGACAAAGCCAGAGAGGCAAGATTACGTTGGTATGGACATGTGCTGAGGGGAGATGCTGAGTATATTGGGAAAAAGATGCTAAGGATGAAGCTACCAGGTAACAGGAAAAGAGGCAGGCCTAAGATAAGGTTTATGGATGTGGTGACAGAGGACATGCAGGTGGTTGGTGTGACAGAGCACGATGCAGAGGACAGGAAGAAATGGAAACAGATGATCCACTGTGGCGACCTCTAACGGGAACAGCCGAAAGAAGATGATGATGATTCATAAAAGGATTCTGCCATGACACCACCTGGGATTCATGGTAGCTGGGTTACTCTGTCAAGATGGACAGAGCGGGGCAACACAGGATATTTAAGTTATGTACATAACATAATGGTAGATCCTTGTTGTCCCCCACTTTCCTTCCTTCTCCCTGCCAAATTGTCACCTTCTTTCCTTTAGGGTTATAATGGACTTTCCAGAACCCTTGTTAGTTCCCATCTATTGGTTATATTCTACTGTTAGGGAAGCTTGCTTTCTTCTTAAGGAGAAGTTGTGACAGCACATAACATTATTGGAGAGGGAGAGCTCAAGAGTTGGAGAAGCTCTGGAAGTTATTTTTGCCAGCTTGGATCCACATCTAGATGGATAACCTATGCTTTGAGAAGGGCAGAGTAGGACGACAAAGATTCACCATTATGGTGGTAAGTATGTGATTTTTGTTTTCCTCCCAAAAGTGGTTCCAAAGTTTTCCCTGCATTAAACAGTTCATCTTTCTGTTTTTGCTTTGCAGAAGCCAGAGGAGAAAAATCTGTTCATACCCTGAAGATGTATCATTAGTTTTTTTTACCTGAGACAGGTCCTTGAGTTTAGGAATGCTAACCATTTGTATGTTTCCTTCATTCCTTGTAGAAAGTGGCTTGCATTCCATTAACAAACCTTTCCAGGTGGATTGCCAATTAAATTATTTTTTTTTTGTCATAAGAAAGCTAAATGCCCATTGAAAGATGCTGTCATCAAAGAACACTTTTGTAGATGGATGGCTGCTTCCCTCAAGAATGTATGCATTGCACATAACAGCAACTCATCTTACCCTAACCTAACAATATTGTCTGGACTTGGGCTTACAGAAATTGGAATTCCCTTAGTGCTTTTGTACTTCAGAGTTCATTTTCTGACCTCAGTCCTTGGGCTGTCCACTTGCTCTTTCACCCTGGTCCATTTGCTACTTGCTGTTCAGACCACTTATTAACCCATCAAACAGGGTACCTTTTGTTAGATATAACAGTATTCTTACAATATCCCTTGACTGTTTTATTTTTTATTTGTTGACTGCATATGAGAGTTTATCTCAACACTTTTTATCTGAAATAAATTGATGGGATAAGCTATTACATCATTAGAAATCTGAAAAACATCTTAGTGAACAGTCTGTTAGTTTCCTGCCTTCACCAGTGTATATGTAGTAATTACATCACATGGACAAATAGATGATATATGTATGCAAAGTAACTAATACCTGTGAGTGAATGCACATGCAGTTTCAATTTGAAAAAGAGATGTTGAATGGTGGAAGGGGGTCTGAAGCTCTTATGGGATGAAACAATATAAGTTTTGTTTTATTTGGGTCGAGTATGAATCGAGCGTTGAATAACCAACTTTCCACTGCAGTAAAGGACTGCAGTGTTAATTGCTGGAGTTGGTGCAGCATGTATCAGAGTTGAATCATCTGCATAGCATGTAAGGTGACAGCTTTGAGTTTGTTAGTAAATATAGTGAAACGAAGAGGACCAAGAATAGACCCCTGTGGAACTCCCAAAGTGACAACTAGAAGAGGAGAGAGGCAGTTTTGCCATTTGCTTGTTGGCATCCAGTGCCTGTTGTCCAGTTGTCTAGTGCTGAAACCATGCAAGTGCAGACTGGCTAAGTTTGAGTTCAAAAAGTACATTTAAGAGTTTATGTAAGACTGTGTTGAAGTCTTTAGAAAGATCAAGGAAGATAGAGGAAACTAGATTGCCTTCATTCCAGAGATTGTTATTGGTATTAGTAAAGCTCATAAGAGTAGTAGTAGTAGTAGTACTGTGGTTAGGCCAGAAACCATATTGAGTATTAGAAGATTATTGGATAAGAGATGGTCAGGAATTTGTGAATGAATACATTTTCAAGAATCTTGGAAATTGGAGAAAGGATAGCTGTTGGCCGGTAATTGGATATTTCTATAGAGTTCCCTCCTTTGTGTAGAGGGAATGATATATGATATCTTCCATATATTGGGGACGATGTTCTGAGATGGACCTATTTATGAGCATGGATACTGGAATTGAGATGGCTTCAGCATCAATTTTAAGATACTTGGCAGGTAGTTTGTCTGCTGCTAGGGTAGTCGGCCTGAGCTTTAAGATTTTTTTTTATGGTTGTTATTGGGAATTGTTGGAAGGAAAAATTATTACCTTCATGATTTTTGGATGAGTGGGTGGGAAGGTGTGAAGGGCAGTTAACATTAAAGAGGGGAAGTGGGCATTCAGTGAAGTATTTACTAAATTGGGTAGCAATGTTGTCTGTAGTATTTGATAATGCTGAGGATGGAGTACTGACTTATCCTGGTTGGAGTATTTGCTTTACAGCTGCCCAGAACTTTTGTGGATTCTTTTGATGTTGCTATAGTGTGTTTATTTTGTCTTATCAGATTTTTTATTTTTTATTTTTTTGGCTTTATTCCTTAGGTCAAGATATATTTGTTAGCTATGGTTTTATTACTGTGCCAATTTTCACAGACCTTGTCTCTTGTTTTTTAGTAGAGCTGTTGTCTCTCTGGTTAGCCAAGGGGTGTAATTAGATTTAATCCTTATTGTTCTAGGAGGATCTATTTTGTGTAAGATGTCAAGGAAGGTGGATTTTGTGTTTTACTGCCTCATCTAAGGGGGAGGTATGTGAGTCGTTCCCAGTTGCAGAGTTTGAGTGCAGACACAAAGTGATCCAGACTGAAATTTCTTTTATTTCTGATTTGGTGGTAGATAGTGTATTTTTTTGATTTATACAGTGTTTGAGTGCAAAGGTGGTCACTGAGGCTATCTGGAAATGTTGTGATAGAGTAGTTCTGTTAGTTAATATCCAGTCAAGGGTTGACTCAAAAAAAAAAAAAAAAAAAAAAAAAGTGTTGTCAACCCTTGTGATAGTTTGGATTTTACTGGCTGAAGCTGTGGAGGTATATATGAGCAGTAGGATTTAGTGAGTTTGAGGAGTACCAATCTATAGTAAAGTCCCCCATTATAATGTTTTTTTGAGGAAGGGTTTTTGATGCCCAGTGGTAGGATATATTCAAGGATGGGAAGGTTGTTTCTGGGTGGGATATAGGCTGTAACTATATTTAGTTGTTTCTTTAGGTTGAGTATTAGTTTGGTAACTATTTCAGCTTTATAAAAATCTGGAATGGCATGGTTTATGGTTTCTAGGTTGAGGTTGTGTTAAAACAGCATGGTTATGCCTCACCCTCTTTTTTCCTTTTCTATCTTGTCTATGTATGTTATAACTAAGGGGTAATATTTCATTGCTGCTGATTTCTGGCGTTAGTCAGGTTTCTGTGAGTAGGGCGATTATCAGAGGAATAAAGTGTGAGGGTGGCATGTAGCTAGTGGATTTTCTTAAGTATGCCTCTACTGTTTAGTATTAGTAAGTCAGTTTCTTTGCTAGTTGTGTTAAAAGCATTTTGGTGATGAGTGGTAGGTGATTAAGTTGGAGCAGGCTGGATGTGGGGCCAGGGTTAGGGTGCACATCTCCACTGAGAAATAATTGAATTACTATGTGTGCAATCATTTTTAGATATTTAGATATAATCTTATTATATTTAAGGGAGGAGTGAGCATAAGTTTCTTGATGAAGTACAGAAAATGTGGCTAGGTTAATGTTTCCAATATTCTAGATGGCTGAAGATATCGTGAGAGTTTTGGATTTTTGTTGAAATTTCTTAGGGAGAGAGGAAATATGGGAAGAAAATGGAGTTTTTAGGTCATTATGGTAGGAGGTCAGATGAGCAGCTATTGTGAGAATTAAGAGGGTCGCAGAGTAAGGAGGTAACATACTCATAGGTTCATGGGTGTTTACTAGGCTAATGACCACAAGGGCCTTTTTAAGCCTAGCCATGCATCCCAAATCTCTGATGAGTTCTGATACGATACCCTTGATAAGTGTAAGCATGGGCCTGGGAGATGAACCATTTACAGGTTACCTGTCTGCATCAGAGACACAGGTCCTAAACCAGGGATGAATTTCCATTTTCCCATCCAATTGTCCAAGTTGCACTTGAATTGTATTAGAGAGGAACTCTGTTTCACATGGATGGCCGGCCTGTTCCATAGACAGGATAGTCTCTGGGATACATATCTATCTCTCCAGCAGGTCCTATTTATATCACAGGCAAGGTTTAAGTCTTTAGAGCAGGTAATTGTGGTACTGTTTGTTTTGTGGATATGCAGGAGGCCCATCAGAATGGGGTCTGACAATGCCCTTTATGCCAGGCATAGATCTCTCCTCAAAAGCCTGTAGGAGACCGAATACAGGGATAAATCCTTGAGGCCGTCTGCCTCTTACTTATGCCCTGTATTCTTTTAGTGAGGAACCTCTTTGGATGTTCCAGTTGTTGGATATGCCTCGTTAGGTACATACCAAAGGGGACATTGTACTCAGTGATAGGTCTGATGAATGCTGAATACAGTGGAACAATGATTTCCTTGGACTTGGATGCCATACCTTTGTTTATAAGTTGCGCAACATCGATTTCCTCACCACTGTAGACACGTGATGATTAAAGGCTAGATTGCTGTCTGTTTCCCTAAGTCCCTGACTACTGGGTCAACTCTAAGGGGTGTGTTGTCGATATGATAGTTACCAGGGATGGATGACTTCACAAAGGATACTATTATGCATTTCATCCCATTTAGTTTTAGTCCATGACTCTGACACCTGTTTGTCTGTGTCAGCCCCTCCTGGAGAACATTTATGTCAGTGTGAGATTCAATGACAGCTCCTAATTTGCAATCATCTACAAATTTAGTCAGCCAGAGACCACTGAAATTGGCTTTGACTTCTGAGAAGTAAATGCCAGAAAGGAGTGGTCTAAGGACTGATCTGTGAGACACTCCACTTGTGACTGGCCTCTTTGTAAAGGTGGACTCCTCAATTCTAACTTCCTGGATCCTGTCTGTGAGCCAGTTGGCTATCTCTGGTGACATACAGGTTTGTACCTAACCTCTTGAGTTTATCAACAATGCCTGAGTGGGGTATTTCATCAAATGCCTTGGCCAGGTCAAGGCAGACAGAGTAAATGATTTTGCCCTCATCCATTGCTTTGGTGACTTTCTCAAAGAAGTCCACCAGGTTGAGTAGGCATGATCTTCCCTTGACAAAAATCAAACTGGGTTGGGTACAGTGTCTGGAGGTTTACTATATCTCTATTGATCATCTCCATGATAATTCTTTCCATGGCTTTACATATAAGACTAGTGAGACTTGTGGGTCTGTAGTTTCCAGGGTCTGTAGATGGCCCACCTTTGTGTAGAGGGATGACTGTTGCTTTTCTCCATTCATGAGGCATGAAGCCTGTTTGGAGGCTACAGTTAAATATTAATTCCAGAGGCCCTGACAGGGCATGTCTCATGCTATTTAGAAGGCATCCTGGGATACTGCCTGGGTCCACTGATGCAGTGTTCTTGGGCTTGGAGAGAGCATTAAGGACCTGTTCCCTAGTGACAGTAGGGGGGAGTTATATTTGATATTTCCTGAAGGAAGGTTGAGGGGGAGAGAGGAGTAAAATTGGAGCTGAATTTATCAGCCAGGAGGTTTGCTATATCTTCTGGCTCTGGCTCCATTTACAATGCACGCAATTTTGTATTGCCTTTGAGGTTGTGGACATAGCTAAAGATTGAGTTGTGGTTGCCCTTAGCCTGGGAGGCCAAACGTACCTCAAATTTGGCTTTGGTAGACTTTATTTGTCCTCTGAGGAGTTTGTTTAGTGTAATGAAAGTGCTTTTATCCTGCTGGGTGCTGCACCACCTAATTTTTGCCATGCTTTTCTTCATCCTGTGATTGATTTTGTGATTCCACCAGGGTAGCATGTTTTTTGAGTTAGTTCTGTATTTCTTCCTGATGAGTACAGCTGCTCTATGCAGCTATTATCTGGGAAGTTGAATTATAAAGAGAATATAGAATAGATGGTTTGGGAGTGGCAATATGAAACATTGTTTTGATATGTGGTGGGCTTTAAGTATTCTAGATGTAATAGAGGGGGTTGTTAAGTGTAACCTTAGTTGAGGTATTGAGTCGTGTTTATAAGTGGCTTTTGTGGACTTTAGTCAGTATGGCGATTGTATAGAGGTTTTGCTGATTGGTTAATTAGTTAGAATGCAGGGGTGAGTATAATTAGATTGTGATTGGTTATTGAAGGTCAGGGGGTGTGGTTAGTTAAATGTGTGTATAGTGGTTGTGGGTGGGAAATGGAGTTAGGGGGTGGAGTGGGCCCGAGCGCAGCAAGACCCAGATCTTGGCACGGAAGAAAAAAAAACAGTGAGTACAAGATGTTCAAGTTAGATTTTTATATGTCGTTACTTGATTTATTTGAATCAACTAGAACTTCTGCACTACAGGTTATTTATTTAGAGTATTGAATGTGCTTTTTAAATTGGGAAATACACAAGTTTTCTACAGTACAATTAATTTCATTTAGTGACTTTTACAACAAAGTTCGAATGATAGGAGAGATTTCAGTTAAAGAAAAACGCTAAATCTAGATATGGAGCAAGGAGAGTTTAAGGGAGCAAGAGAGGTAATTCTACTATGGGGGTGGTTGTTAAGGGGGTAGGTGGATACTAACAACTGTCGCCCCTTGGTAGAGTGTTCCCTGCCCAATGTTAGGTATAGAAATAGATTGTTTGGCTTTTGTGTACATAGTTTAAGGTTGAGGCACCTACACCTGTTTCGTTGCACTTTGGATGCCCATTTCCCTGCTACCAGTAGTTGACCATTTTGTGAAAAACTCGATTGCAAAATTAGCCATACCTCTCAGAAAGGGGTGGAGAGCCTGATGAAGCTTCAGAATGTAGTAAGAAATGACTGAGAGTATCCATACAAGAAACTTCAGTTAGCAGTACATAAGAGTATTGTTAAACTTTGGTATATATTATCTTAGCTCCAATAAAACTATATAAATTATATTAGCCAGAAAAATATATGACTTAATTCAACTCTTGACTTGCTAGCAATGGTTTTCTTTCACAGTATTTGGTTAACAAATCACTAGAGCTGTGTACAACCTATTTCCGTACACAGAGACTAGCTACCTCTTTAAGCACATAATTACTAGGTTTATTTCAAAATAACATCTTAAGTCAACTGTCCAACATAACACCAATCATGCTACCCATTACATAAACTAACAACCATTGGCGACTGCCCTTATCCGCTAAATGCAGTGTACTATTGCGCTGAAGCAAATGTTTGTACTCAGAAAAATAGCAGTAGCCAATAGGAAGCCACTTTAAAGATGTTCTAAATGCTGGATATGACTTGCAACTACACTTAATATTACTTGAGAGTTAATTTCATTAACACTATCACAAAAGTGATAAAAAATCACTAGATGCGTTTATAGCAGTGAAACTTTAAAAACTTGTTCCTGATATCTAACCCAACAGCAACCTCTACTGGTTAATTCAAGTTATTGGCTGAAAACAATGACTGTTACACTTACACTAGACGTTTGCCCTTAGAAAAACATTAATAGACCCTTTAAATGCAGTTTTTAATCATGATTATTAGTGAATGGCAATGTTTGTGATTATTCTTTTTAAAACCTAGAACTAATTTCCTTTACTCTTTTAAGCAAAAAAAAAAAAAAAAAAACGAAGTAAAATGCAGTTGGTTTTAAACGATGGCCAGGCTATTCCTATGCACAAACTCTTCGTGCCTTCATCTTCCGAGAATGTCTAAAATAACAAGTCTATTGCTAGAGGTCGCTAGCGACAGTTGTTCACCATCATCTATTGCCTAGACAAACATAATGCATTTGAAATAACTGAGCAGAGACAAACCCATCAAACAATCAGAACCACGAGTACTGTACAGCACAGTGAAATTTGTAATCAAGTGAAGAATTAGTTAAATTTTACAAACAGTATTAAAATTAGGACTTAAACTGCACAATACAATAGAAAAACAGTTCAGTTAAGTTGCATCACTAAACTTGCATAAGGGAGTCACTTACCTAGGGTTGTACTAGTTCTCTCCTCTCCTGCACTTTTACTAGCTTATTAGTCTAGCACTTTACCAGACTTCTTGTAGCAATTATTGTAGCACACAAAATTGCTACCAGCACTAAACGTTCTACAAGGAAACAGATCTATTACTTATTATTAATACCCACCCCTCCAGACATGTCTAAAGATCAGTTCCCTGTGCTTTCTCCTATTAACCTGGTGAACCTGGGCATCCTGAGGTAATGTAGCAACTGCCTCATGTACACCGACAGCCCTCTCCTCTTACCTCCCAACACTCAGACTTGTGAGAGATGCACTTGCATATCCAAACTGGAAGCCACGCAGTCTCCAGCCAAGACTGGAATAGCTGGTCAAGAGGAGAAGATCAACACTTGCACCACACCACATGGAACACACAGACCTCCAGAACACACACCAGCACTACCTTCACATAAAAACACAAGCCACACAGCCACTTTCATGGAGGCTCTCAATAAAAATCTACCCAAATAGCAGAGACCTCCAAGGCTGAAATGCACTTGACCACCACAACACAACACTAATCACGAGACACATAACTCTCCTAAACAGTGTGCCACTCAACCAAAGCCCCTAAGGCAAAACAGCATGCCCAACACACTAGTAATAGGTGATTTGATAATGAGGCACACTGATGTCCCACTCACTAGGCTGAATAAAGGAGAAAGTAACAATTAGCTGCTTGTCAGGTGCCAGGATCTGGCACATAACGTACGCACTCAGGTCTTTCAACAACAGATACAGATATGACTCGGTCATTGTACATGTGCGTGTGAATGACCTGAGACTTACCTCCCTGGACTACATGAAAAGAGACGTGGAGGAGCTCTCGGATTATGTAGCCCAGGCGGGTATGACTCTAGCTAGCCCTGACCAACGTCCTACCATCACCCAGAATGATACAACAGTACAAGCAGAAAATGATTGATTTCAACAATTGTCTAAGTTTCTGGTGTCATTCTAAGGGGATCCAGTATCTGTCTGCCTGGGATAACATGATTGACAGACCTCGGGCTTCCAGATACTGGCCAAGGCTCTTGCCATCCCTGTAGTGCCTTTTGTTACCACTGTAACAGTTGCAAACAAATGCAATCTGAAGGTCATGCTGCTCAACACTAGAAGTCTAAATCTCAAAATGCACTCGCTCGAAGCTCTCCTTAAAAATGGAGAACATCGACATTTGTGCTGTAACAGAGACCTGGTTCAAGGCAGCAGAAAGCACTCCTACACTACCAGGCTATAACTCTTTCCACACCTTTCAGCCCCAGAACTTTGACCAAAACTCCAAAGGCGGTAGTGTTTCCATATTCATAAAGGATGCGCACACCTCCAGACTGGTAGCCCAACATAACGCATCAGAGATACTTCAGGTGCAGCTAACATTGAGTAAGACAATGATCCAGGTCGTACCCTGCTATAGGTCCCCAACCATGTCCCAAGACTCACACTCCACATTTCTAAGCACCCTGGAGAATATTAGGGTCCAACCTAACACACTCATACTAGGCGACTTCAGCTACTCCTCCATTAACTGGGAAAACTCATATCCCAATACACTTGTCCAATGTTTCCTGGAGTTCATTAATTCCAGTGCTCTGGACCAGCTCGTTCTTACACCCACTAGAGTTAGCAACATCCTTGACCTGGTCATTACGAACATGGGTGACCATTGCTCTACACCAATAGTCAGCTCCTCCCTGGTTAGATGTGACCACAAACTAATCACCTTGAAAATCCTCATCCCTCCCACCCCCCACAAAGGTAATCACCATGAAAAACTTCCTCAAAGCTAACTTTGGGCTCCTAAAAACAAAGGTGGCTAACTTCACAACACCCATGCAAATGGAGAATAGTTGTATGACCGCCGAATCATACACCAATGCACTGTACGAACATTTACACAAATGCATGGATCTCGCCATATCCAATAGAACCAAGACATTCTCCTCCAAAAAAGGAAGCCAATCTGGTGGTCCTCTGCCATAAACAAACTCTGCACCAGAAGGAGGAAACTGATGCAGAATAGCCTCAACAAAAAGTTGAGAGCCCTCATCAAATCCTCTAAAGCTAGTTATGAAGACAGAATTGCAGCCGATAATAAAGACCACCACAAAGCCTTTTATAGTTATGTAAAGAATCTCCACGGCAGTGCCCAGATTTGCTCTGAGCTACTGCACAATGGTACCTCCTATACCGAGCCAACAGATATTTCCAATATACTGGCCGACTGATTCAGTGCCAATTTTACCTCATAGGCCAAGAATACAGCTTCTATGGGACCTGACAATATCCCTGGCTGTGTTCTACATGAACTACAGAGTGAACTGGCACCTCACCTGTGTGCCCTGTTCAACCACAGCCTCTCCTCAGGCTTTGTCCCTACCGAATAGTGCACTGCCACAGTCATCCCTTTCCACAAAGGAGGAGAGACTACAGACCCTGGGAATTATCGCCCCCATTAGTCTGACGAGTCTGATATGCAAAGCTATGGAATGCATCATCATGGAGCTAATAAACAAGGATATAGGGAATCTCCAAACTCTGGATCGCACACAGTTTGGTTTTGTGAAAGGTAGATCATGCCTGCTCAACTTGGTCGACTTCTTTAAGTCAGTCACCAGAGCTGAGGATGAAGGCAAGGTGGTTCATACAGCCTACCTTGATCTGGCCAAGGCCTTTGATACCATTCCCCACTCAGGAATCATAGGAAATTCACTAAGCTAGGCATTGACCCCTATATCACTAGGCGAGTTGCCAACTGGCTCACAGATAGAACCCACAGTGTGAAAGTAGCTGACTCAGACTGACGACTAGTTACGAGTGGAGTCCCACAGGGATTGGTCCTGGGTCCTTTCCTGTTTTGGTATCTACTTCTCTGAAGTCCAGGCCAACAAGAAGGGACTCTGGCTGACAAAGTTCGCAGACGGTTGCAAGTTGGGAGATATTATTAACTCACCAAGTGATTTTGACACCCTACAGAATGGTGTCACTGAGACTAACAATGCCAAAAAATAGGTTGTCATCCCCTTTGGGAAAAACCTGATTCCCATGAATTACCACATTGATGGTAGTCCACTGAACACAGAAAGCGTTATAAGAGATCTGGGAAAACAGGTTGACAGCAGCCTCTCTTTTGATCATCACATTACCACTGTGGTCAGAAAGTCCTATTTCGCACATCTCATTACTAAGGGTTTTGCATTCAGGAAGAAAGAGGTCATTGTCTCACTCTACTCTTCTCTCATTAGGCCAGTCATCGAGTACAATGCCCATTTGATATGTACCTCACTAGACACTTGCAGCAACTGGAGAGGCCACAAAAGTACCTCACAAAGAGGATCCTAGGCCTTAAACATTTGTCTTATATGGACAGACTCAAAAAACTCAAACTATTCTCCGTCTCATATCGCCTACGTAGAGGTGATCTCTGCTTGACTTACAAAGCCATGTCTGTTTGAAATGCTACTTCTAAAGAAATCCCAATCCCTCCGCACCACATGCTCCAGAGACCTCAACTTCATTACCACAATCAACAGAACGTACTGGAGGGACAGGTTCATAACCCAGAGAGTCCCCATGCTATGGAATAGACTTCCCATACATGTCAAGCAGAGCACCTCGCTGACCCTCTTCAAGAGAAATCTTGATGAGTGGATGGGAAATAGAAAATTCACCCTGGGGATAACTCCAGTGGCTCTACTCGACAAAGGCATTGTCGACTATGGTCGGGTGGCACGATGCCAAGGTAATCCTATAGGGCCATCAGCCTAGTACACACCTATAAACTTATATAGTCAGTTTATCCATTTTCAAGTCATTTGCTTTCAGACTATAGAGCACCTCAGGTGAAGAAGATGGAATACAACCTAAACAAGAATAATCCTAGGACAAACACTGTGAGACACCTTGACTGTAAACTAGAAGTTCACCTGTCCATTTGCTATATCCTGTGCATCAGCCATGCAACTGTCCATCTTAACAAGACTACTGCAGTACTTAGATGTTCTTCATATTGATCACTGCTGCAGTAGTCTTAGCTGTATGGGTTATATCCTACCAAAGATATAACAGCCGGCCAGCTTCCAAGGCTCCTCTTGGAAAACTTTGAAAAGGAAGGATGAAAAATCTTAGAGATTCCTTCTATCAGCTTATCCCTTTCGTCACAATTCTTGATGACTCTGCAGAAGAGGGGCCAAAAACTATCTTATCTCTATCCTAAGGAGAATTTAAAATCTAATTGTTAACATCATTTAGAAGGTTCTGAAAACGAGCAATGCAAATGATTTTCCACATGCCCAAATTTCCAAGCAGCTTGAGCTGAGCTGACTAAGACAAGTTTGGGCACAAAGCCGTTCAGAGCTTTCCTACCACCAAAGAGAACACTCCTCTGAGGCTTCTAAGGCTCAACAGTCGGTTTATGCTTTCCCTAACTGGGCAGATAAGTTCCCTTTGGGGTGGGGGAGAAACTTCCATTTTCTTATTTTTTTACTCGTGTTATTACTTCTTTAGGAAAGTTATTTTAAAGCTAGGAGTGTTTTGTTTTAATGGATTGTCTTGAGACTGTAACATACTTTTACTCGGAGCAGTCATTTATATCAGTTTAAAAGTAGCGTTATGTAACTAATACTATCTTCCGTGGAGAAATTGTTTATTTTAAGGTTGTGGGGCTGCTGTAGTGTTTTGAAAGTGCTTTTTACAGATTTTTTTCTGTCAAAAAAAAAAGTAGCTTTTGTAGACTGGTAGTTTTACTGGCATTGTTGCGTGTTTTCCCCAAGATAGGCACCATTTTCAGCTCGACTATGGAACAGATTGTCACTCTCATGGTGGGGCTTCTTCAGCCACAGAAAAGTAGTTAAGCAAGCAGCTTTTGCCACCACAGCAGACTAGCAATTTGCCTCAGCTGCAGGTGGATGACTCTGATCATTTGTTGTACTTAAGACCATTGTCTTTTAACCCAGATCCCTTGGGTGTAGCACCTGCAACCACTATGAACCGAGGTTACACATGCCCTTCTGTGGCTGTTGAGGTCCCCTTAGTAGGCAAGGGAAAGCCATCAGAATGCTGTGCCCATGCCAGGGGAAGCAGCGGCTGCCATTAGTAATAAGGCTGGCCTCATTTTTCCTGTCAAGAAGAAAACCAAAAATGTATCTACTCCTCAAGTTTCTTTGGATAGGACTAGTTTACTGGGACTGGCTCAGGGTTTGATTCAGGCTATTGATCCTTCTTGTAGAGCAGCTTCTGGTAGAAGAAGGAAGGATGCCTCCTTTCCTAAAGAGATTTAAGATTCTGAATATGAATAGGAAGATGCAGGGATGGATTTGGGGTTCTATTCCCAGATTTCTGATTCAGATTCCAGGAATAGCTCTCTTTCTGATTCTCCCAGTGGGGGGTTCTCTTTCTCTGAGACTATTGCTAGAATGCCTGAGTGTTTTCTGTGGGAGGACACTGAGATTTCTCAGTCCTTCAAAAAATACAATGAGTTGTTACAGAAGGATTTTCAAAACCTATAGCCATTCCTCCTGTCCTGTCTGCTTTAGAGGTTGTGTTCCTTACTGCCTGCAGTTTCCCTGATAGTCAGCCAGCTGTCCGTAAAAAAGCCAGATAGGATGTATAAAGTTCCTCAGTCTTTTAAATTTTTATATACTATTCCCAAACATGACCCAGCAGCTATAGCCTTAGTTGACTTCTCTGCTGCCAAGCAGTTATTTAATTCCAATCCTACTTGTTTCTGTTAAGTTTGGGAAAAGTATGAATGGGTATGGGGAAAAAAGTGTATGCTTCCTGCAACTTTGAATTTCAGAATTTTAAATTGTCTGCATCATATATTAATTTATTTTGACTTATTGTGAAAGTATAAGGAATGTTTTATTTTACAGTTTCTTCTTGTGAAGAAAAAATCTGCTTTAAATAACTTGGTTTCTTCTATTGCATAGGTCACTACTCATTGTTTACAGGCATGTATGACTCTGTTGATAATTCTTCCAATGCTATGATCAGTGGTTTTAAGGGGGTTGCTTGGCTGCATTTTCAGGACCTTCCAAATGATGATGATAATGAGATTTTAAAATTTCCCTTGGATAGAGATTGTGCTTGGCCCATCTGCTGCAGGGATGATCAGAAAGGTGTGATGACAGGTGCAGGCTGATCCAGGGACTCTTAAAGATTTTTCAGCCTTTCTTTTCCAAATTGTCTAACATATTTTCTTTCTCCTCATCCAGTTTTGCCAAAAGCCGGAATAAACATTCTCAACAAAATTCAGGTAAACAGACATTTAAGAAGTCACAGGAAGGTTCCAGAAAGAAGTCTGAAACCTCCCAAAAACCAAGGACACTCCAAGTCTGAATGGCAATTAAAGAGACCTTGTGACTCCCTCCCACATTAACCCTTTACCTCTTCCAGAAAGTCTGAATCTCCATTTTTCTTTTTGGCACCAGATTGTTTCAGAGAAGTGGGTTCTGAAAGTCATTCATCAGGGTTACGGATGGCAGTAGGAGGAAATTCCTGCTTCCTAGGGGGTCATTCCTCATCCTGTTTTGTTTCCACCTGTTCTTCACATGCTGTCCTAAGGAACAATAGAACCCGTTCCTCCTTCCCAGGAAGGGTAGGGGTTTAATTCATGGATGTTCCTAGTACCAAACAAAGAAAACGCTTGGAAACCAACCAGTTCTGGATCTTTCTTTGCTAAACTTGTTTGTGATTGTGTCCAAATTCAAAAATGATGTCACTTCACAACCTTTTCCTCTTCTTTCTCTTTCAAGTTTCCTGGTAACACTAGACTTAAAAGATGAGTATTGTAACATTCCTATTTATCCAGACTTCAGGTGTTTCATAAGGTTTTGTGTGTCTGGATCACATTATTAATTCACTGCCATAGATTTTGAACTATCCATTACACCAGCAGTGTTCACAGCTTCTAGCCCCAGTTATAGCTACAGGGTATCCGCATTTTTCTATATTTGACTAGTTGCTTATCTTTGCAGAGTCCTATTCAAAATGTCAGTAATCTCTCTTTTGGGTGAGAGATCTCTTGCACAAGCTGGGATTCCAAGAGAACATTCAAAAGTCTTTTTGATTCCTTCACACAGGATTGTGTTCCTAGATTGTCAACTATACACCACAGTTCAAAGAGGTTTTCCTCCACAGTAAAACTTAGATCTTTATTTAGATCTATTTCTAAGGTTTTCTTGTCAGACTTCAGTCACTGTGAGGTAATACCTCAGGATGTTGTCTCGTGGCATCTAGGATTCTCATGATACCCCTGACAAGACTCCACATGAGAAAGATACAGTGGTATCTGAAATTGGTTGGTCCCTGTATCGGCAGCCTGTATCTTTTCAGTTCCCAGTACTGGGGTTTATCAGAATAGAAATCATTTGGTGGAGACCTTAAATCAAGCCCTCTTTTTCTCCCTCCCTGCTGCAAAGCAGTCAGTTGCCGCAGATTCTTCAGATTTTGCTGGGGGAAGAGTTTTAGGAGAGAGAAAAGTACAGGGGATGAGGGACACCAAGGACAGATGCAAGCACAGAAATATCAAGGTGATCCCTGCCCTGATCAAAAACACTTAATCCTCTAAACCATCTTTGGTTCCATGGGACGTCAAGTAGCTTCAGACAATACCACATTGATGGGGTACATCAACAAGAAAAGGGGAACCATGTCGTACCCCCTTTGCAGATTAGCCATGTTAGCTTGGGTTATAGCTTCACAGCACAGTCTCACATTACAAGCGTCCTGCATTTCTTCAGAGCAAAATTGTGTAGCAGATGAACTGAGCAGGACAAGGGCAGACCCTCATGAATGGAAATTAGATTCAGTGGTCTTACAAGATCTGATCCATCTGTGAGGAGTTCTGCAGATAGACCCCTTTCCGTCTCTGAACAATCCACTAGCAAAATTCTGTTCCAGGACTCCTTGCAAGAAGGCCTAGAAGACAGATGATTTTTCTTTTCATTTCTTTGGGTAGGAATGTTTCTATATGCTTTTCCGGCCTTTCCACTAATATTCAAGTTACTTCTGAAGATTCAGAAGGAATCCCCTAAGATCATTGTGGAGACTCCCTTCTTTTGGAAATTGCCAGGGGCAATTACCACAAGCTTCCTCACAGAATGAATCTACTCACACAAGAACAGGGGTGTTTGATACACCCCATCAGTCATTTTTAATTGACTGCCTGGATGACAGGGTCTTAATTTCTTTTAGCACCTGTTTTCTGAGGACATGCAGCAGGTACTAATGGAGGCAAGAAAGCTTGCTATGAGAAAATCATATATTAACAAATGGAAAAGGTTTTCTAGTTGCTGCCAACAACATAACTAGCACCCATTCAGGGCTTGTTATCTGGTTTTACAATATTTGTGTGAATTACTATCCTATGGCATTTTGTATTCCTCGATCAGGATTCCTTTATTGGCTATTTCAGCATGTCTGCCCCATGGATCGTCCTCTTTTAAGGCAGTGACATGTCAGAATGTTCTTGAAAGGGGTTTTGCATAGGAGACTTCCAAGTAATCCAGTGGCCCCTCCTTGGGATCTTAATTATGTGTTAGAGAAACTAATACTTGCTCCATTTCAACCAGCTAATCTGGATAACTTGAGGTTCTTAACATGGAAAATAGTTTTATTGATTGCTCTGACGTCTGCAAGAATGGCATCGGAGTTGCAAGCTCTTATGGTGAGTCAGTATTACTTAAATTTCCACACGGACTGTGTTTCTTTGAGAACTAATCCTCCTCTTATGCCTAAAGTGGTATCCGAGTTTACTTTAGGTCAAACTATCCATCTTCCCATTTTCTTTCCTGAACCTAAAAATGAAGGAGAAAGGATACTTCATACATTGGATGTCTAAGGACAACTCTGGTACTATCGTGACAGAACTAAATTTTTCAAATCCTCGAATCAGTTGTTCATTTCTTGTGAAGGTGAGAAAGGGGGACAACCAGTGTCAAAACAGACTATTTTCAAATAGTAGTCTAAGACTATTACTATTTTTATACTTACCATGACAAATCTATTCCAGGCAGGGTCAAGGCCCACTCTACAAAGACCTTGGCTTCTTCTACAGGTTTTTGGAAAGGGTTGAATTCCAGAAATATTCTAGAAGCTGCTACTTTGTCCTCTATATATACTTTTACAAAGCACTTTAAGTTGGATTCCTTCTCTAGGTCTAGATCATGCTTTGCTAGGACCATTCCCCATGGGCTCCTGGACCTTTCTCCTTCCACTGCACAAATAGTTCGCTATGGTAATCTACCCATATAGCTAAAACTACTGCAGCAGTGATCAATGTGAAGAATGTAGTACAGTTGTGTAAGTTGAACTTAACATACCAGTAGATGTTTTAATGATCACTGCTGCAGTAGCCAATCCCTCCCTCCTTCCCCTTTGTTCTTGGTGTGTGTTTTATGCTAGGATGTGGACTTTTTTTTTTTGTTATGACATGAGGTACAAAAACGGGCAATTAAAGTCTGGTGATAGCCTTATAAAAGCAGGCATGTTCAATGATCAGAATGAAGTCACTCTTTTATATGGACCTGATGAAGCTCAGGAGAAAGTGGTTTCTTGAATACAGTTCTATAGTGGTAGCTTATGGTGTGTTGTCGGTTTGTGTGTTAAAAATAAAAGCCTTTAAATTAAGAATGAGGTTTCACAGGTTGCTGAGCTGATATACCCTTACAGGTCTTTTAGGAATATTCAAATAAGGGACTAACCTCTAAGTTTTGGGATTGGCTCCTTGTTCTTCCTTCTCTCTGTTTTTCTTCCAGTCAGCTCCCTAGAACCCTCCCACCATTGTCTTAACTGCCTTTAAGGAACTGAGCTATGAATGTAATATATATTAAATAAGAACAGTTGTCCATCTACTTACTTAACTGAATAAATTATTTGAAACTTCAACAAGGTGTCTGTATTCCTTCCTCAAGGAGGCCATCAGAGGGAGAGAATCTCCTAGATGTGTTATCTTAAAGTGATTTTATCTGGACTAATCCTTTGTACTCTGTCACTTTTTCTAAAAGAGGATGTTATGTGGCATTCCCTGCTTGTGGGGAACTATGATTTGAAGTACCTAAAGTGTTTCAACTTTGTAATGTCTGCTAAAGTAAGCATGCTGTTTAAATTTTCAATGTGTTTTGCACTTCCAGGTTTCGTGCTGGTGTTAAGGACTTGGAGGTGATGATTCAGAACTTGATTACCACTGCATTTGAAACAGTAACAACAGTAGAGCAAGGTGTGGACCTATTGGATATATTCCATCGCCTGTCTGCACGAGAGGTAAGCAGCTGTTAGCATGTTCTGGAATGAGGCAGTAAAAAGTAAGGTTCCACACAGTCATTTTTCTTTTGATCTTTCTTGCTAAAGATTGTGAGCATAATTCAACAGCAGTTGGTTTTGATACTCTCTTTGACTTTTAATTTTCACAAAGAGCATTCATTGATGTAACTAAACATGGTAAAAACAAAACAAAAAACTATTTCTTACTGTCACAGGTAGTTTTATTTCATCCTGGCACTTGACTTGTGCTTTCACACATTAAACTGACCACGTATGCTCAATGTTTAAATACCACATTATTAAACCGTAATTAAGTAATCAGCTTCTTAAAGGTAAAAATGTTAATAGCGAAAGAATAACTGCATGCAATACTTTATTAGAAATTTGTAAATAATGGGACAAATTCAATAAAGCCTACACTTAAGTGTACACGATATGTATTCAAAAACATTCTAATCACATTTTTGTGCTTTCTAGTCACTCAGAAAGTTTACACTAAGTGTACATGTAGTCTATACTTTGTGGTAACCTTTATGAATCCCTGTCAATATTTAAAGCTGCAGAAGTATCAGTAGGAAAATTAAAATTAGGGGGAAGAAGGCGTGAGTTTTGTCTGTGTTGTCTTTTCAGTCAGAACGGTGTACACTTAGTGTAGGTATTATTGAATCCCAGGGAAAGTTTTATGTTTTAACAGCATTTAGATAATTTCCACTCCATATTTGTATTTAATATACTAGGTCATAAACTGTCAATGTTTAAAGTGTATTGGTCATAGTCTGAAGTAAGTGTAAGCAACAAACCTTTGGAGCTCCTTACCATATACAATACTAAGTTATGCAATTATTGATGCTGTTGTATTTGCATTTTATTTTGCTACTGAGGATGACTCCCTGAATTATTTTCTCAAAACTGAACGTGTCTGCCATTACATCATGAAAAACTGAGCCCACAATGCCTCAATATCTAAATTAATGTAAATGCTACTGTATTTCCATGCCAAATGTAGTAGCATTAGTTTATTACTTCCTAGCAACACAATTGGTCAGTTCACTTCTTGTAGGTGGAGCAATTCAAGTTAAAACGTAACATGAGTTGATGTAGTTAAACCACAATGTAAGTGCGAAGTTGCTCTTGAGAGTTAAGCTGTTTTTTATTTACCCATAATACTTTGCAGATGTATGGAAATCATTGCCCATTTCCTACCGTGACGTTTTGTGGTGTGGTTTTAAGGAAAACCTAAATAAACTTTGAAAGTTAACAGTACAGTATGAACAGTTGCAACTTCGACATAAGGAATATGATGGGTAATGAAATTAATTTTAAAACAAAGATGTTTCATAATGTGACCAGTACTGTGACAATAGCAATACTGAGGATTGTTGACTGCACACTCAGTAACGGTTTGATTGGAGCTCTCCTAGTGTGAAAACTGATGTTAAAAAGCCAGTAAACTTTATCAGTTTGGGTAAAATTAGAAAGTAAGAAAAATCAACCATAACAAAAGAAGAAAAAAATTCTACCTGGGAAAAACCTTGCATCTTCTTTGCATAAAGCAGTTCTGGCTTTAGATTTAGTGCAGGAGATGGCTTTAAATAATTTAGTTGTTAAGTTAAGAATACTGGAAAAAGCTGAAAAAAATAAAGATGCTTTTAGGTAGCAGTTGGATAAGCTGATAAAACTGCAGATGTTCAAGGTTTAAGTGAAGGAATGCCTAGCTGAACTTGAAGCTTTTCAAGAAGAGCCATTTCAAAAAAATTGGCCTAGTAGGTAGAACACAAAGAAAAACTGAGATTTTTTGCTATACCAGAGAAACTGTTGGGAGTAGACTGACTTCATTTTATGAAATTACAAATAAGGAGCAGGTATGATGTTCCGCAGTCTGATTTATTAATTGAAGGGCCACATCTTGTGCATGCTCCAAAATCTGTCATAACATGACAGCCAAAAGAGTTAGAACTGTGGTAGAAGGGAAAAGCATTACAATATGGGGACCTCTAGTGTTTGTGGAAAATGATCACTGTATACCAACAGAAAAGAAACAGTTTATCTCAGCAGTCAAGGGATGTTAAGAAGCTGTTTTTAAGATGCAAGTAGATGTATCCAGCTGTCTTCAAAATATTTTTTGAAAGACCTCCTAAGTCTCACAAGTATAAGGATTGTCGAAATCTATCAATGTTAACCCTGATATATTTAACCAAACACACACTTCTATAAATTGGTCTTTTCTATTCAGCCTCTCTCTCGAAGAAGCTGTCATTCAATTTAACAGCATCTTCCTTAACACCCTCAACTCCCTGGCCCCTATCAGAAAGATTCGGGTTAAAGCCAACTTATGCTCCTTGGATAAGCAAAGAAACTCTCTCCCTCATGCAAAAGAGAGACAGTGCATGGAAAACCTGGAATAAACTCAAAAGCCCCACTAGTCTTCAAAACTATAGGGAACTATGGAACACCACAAAAAAACATATCACCCTTGACAAAAAGTCCTTTTATCTTGACCCACAAAGAAACCCCCACTCTAACCCCAAGAAATTATGGAGTGCCATCAGCAAACTTACACCCAGGGAACCCATCTGCTCCTAATCCATCCTCTTAACAGCTCTCCACTTGAAACTGCTGTTCTTCTGATCTCTTTCTTTAGAGTCCATACAAAAACTAATTAAACCAGAGAAGGATACCTACCTTGACACCCCTCTCCCCCCTCCCACAAAACTCCTTTCTCAATCAAGCCTGTCCCCATATCCATCATCAGATCTCTACTCTATAAACTAAAACCCTGCTCTCCTTCTGCTGACAACCTGCCTCCTCTATACCTTAAACTCGCAGCCCCCTCTATTGCCTATCCAGTATCCATACCATATCAGTAGGTCAATTCAGGAAAATTTTATCCCTAACATCTGGAAAAAGTCCTATATTATACCCTTACATAAAGGAGGTAACTCCACTGACCCCTCCAATTTAAGGCCTATTGCTATTCTATCCCCTCTTTCTAAAATTCTGGAAAAATGCGTACTAAATCAGCTCATCTCATATTTCATTCAGGAAAATCTCTTCACACCAACAAAACACGGCTTCTGACCACATCATAGCACTACTACAGCATTACTGCCCTTCACTCACTCTGTTGCTTCATCTCTTAATGACAAACTAGTGTCATCCTCTTCCTTGACCTCTGTAAAGCTTTTGACACTGTGTCCCACAATCTCCTTCTCTCCAAACTTTCTTCCTTTAATCTCTCTACCTCTACTCTTTCCTGGTTCTCTTCATATGTATCAAATGGAGCTCAGTCAAATGGCTCTCTGCGACATCACCTTTCCTCCCCTTTCAAACTGGTGTGCCCCAAGGCTCCATCCTGGGCCCCTACTATTTAACATCTTTACTAATAATCTCTACCAATCCTGCCACTCCACACTCATACAATATGCCGATGACTCCACCATCATCACAACCTCTGACAATCTACCCCACCTACTCTCCCTCACTCAAGACAACCTCCACTCAGTTAAAAGATGTCTCACAACTAACCAACACCTACTTAACCCCAATAAAACAAAACTACTTTTCTTTCCAAATCCCTCCAACACCTCAAAGCCCCCCTTCTCGGTCTGTTCTCTAAACAGCACTACTATCAAGGTTGAATCTCACACTAAACTTCTCCGGGTCTTTATAGATGACTAACTTAAATTTGACATCCACATCAATAACTACATCAAGAAGACACACCAAAAACTAGGACTGCTATACAGAAATAAAAAAAATTCTTAACGCAAGAATCTGAACTCTCCCTAGCACAAGCCTACGTACTACCACCCCTACTATACACCACCCCAATTTTCACTTACCTCCAAAAACATTTGACAACCAAACTTGAACTTACATACAACAAAATAGCTAGATTTGCCGCTAATCTCCCCTGTCGCTCACATCACTGCCTCTCCTTACAAAAATTTCTCTGGTTAGAACTCCATAATCAGATCCTTCTGCCTCAGCTCTTTCTGACGCATACTGTCCACCATCAACACACAGCCTGTCCATCGCTAGCAACCCTCATCTCACCTTATGTCCCAAACTGGGAACTTTGTAACTCCGACCAACACCTCCTCCAAATCACTAAGCCTAATAAATCCACAGGTAAAATGCTATATAGCTACTCCGTTACTTCCTTTTGGAACCAACTTCCTCTCCATATCAGAACTATACAAAACTCTGGCAACTTCAAACTCACTATTAAGGAATATCTGCTTAACTCCAGGACCTGCCCCAGTAATGATCCTACTTGAACTCTGCCTCCTTTCCCCCAGCCCGCCTTTCTACCCCTATTTCTTACAAATATCTATTCCTACTTGTATTTTATATTCCCTGCTCTTTGACCTTGCCCTCCCTTTTTACTCCCAACTTCACTATATACTTATACCTCTGATTTCCCCCCTCTTACATTCCATACCCCTTCTTTTTCTTTTCCCGTGTGCCAGGACCTTCTTTTCTGTCACTGCAGGCCTCACTACTCTTATACCTAGGTTAACAATTTCCCATTCTAATAATGATTATGATGAATCTGTGATTGTATGACACATATCAGTTCATATCTATGTTCAGTTTTTCTTTCCCTTTGTATGTTGTATAAAATTAATACATTTTTGTTGTATGTATCTCTTCATGACTGTATGCTTAAATACTTAATTGTTTGTGTAAATAAACAACAAAATAAATACGTTATACTGCTGTAATGGAGCTTTTCTCTTCGGGTCCCTGCTGAAAAAGGGCATCTGCCCAGCCAGAACAATCCAGTTAACAAATGGAAAATAAAGTAAATAAATTTTTCATACAGAGCAGGCTACGGAAGAAATAATGTTTAGCCAGCAAAAGATGAGCCAGTAAGCTGTACGGTATTGTACTTCAGATTTTTCTGACAATAAAGCTCATAGGGAGTGTGACAATACCAGCTTAGCTATCTGGAATTTTGTAAATAATTCTGTGTCATTTGTGAATATTGATATGATTTATATAGAACTGTGTATGTTATGTACTGAGCGTCAAGAATGTAATCACAGCATACCCTGCTGGAACATAGAAGATTAGCTTACTAAACTTCATGAAAATGAGTTGAAATCAAGTCTGTTACGATGTGCTATTAAAGTTAATGCAGCAAGGAGACAGGATGTCTAGAACTAGAAGTTTCTTTCTATTTTCTTGGAGAAAACTAATTACTAGGTTTCAAATGTAAGTATTTGTTTTTTGACTTCCAGGTCTGGGCAAACTTCTGAAAGGTATGTACTTTTAACACAGAGATGTTAGTTTCTGTTAATCTGTGAACTGAGGACAGGTGACAGAGTGGACCCAGGCTGATCCAGCAGTAAGGTTTATTATTAATTTAAGAACTCTCCAAGAGAGACTGGGCATTTTGTATCTTGTCTTGGACCTAGAAACGTCCATCAGCAATTCTGTCTGTGTGTTGCCTGTAAGTAAGGCTTAGGGCATAGTACCTCTCTTAGATATAGATAGGAATAAAATAAAGATTAGTTTAGATGTTTTCTGTATTTATCTGAGACTGTCCTGCAATGTTGTTTTAAAATATTTCCTGTGATTCTGAACTCTGAAGTAACTGTGTTGATTGAGTATTGTCTTGTTCTTAAATATATTTAGACCTGTTTTTGTGGCTCATTTAAATCCTGCCTTTTAGGCCTCATTCCTTCCTATGTATTGTTCCCACAATTTCCATTTTCCTATGTAGTTTGCCCCTACTCTTTTCTAAAGATCTCAATTACAGCTGTTTTATCTCTTATATATTCACTGCTTCCAGTATAGTTGGTTTAGATTTTGATTTCCATTTCCATATGTTAACAGATCTAGTACATACAGCCAAATTGTATAAGTAATGCTAAGTTAATAATTAACCTGGAGTGTTACATGTGCAAAGCCAGGATTCAAATAAGTGTCGTTTGAGAGCTATTTTGAAATGATTAAAATTGCTTATTGATCCAATACTGTGTGGAAGGTTATTCCAATTTTTAGGAACAAAGTTAGAGTAATGAGAGTTGCCTGCTGTATTGGATACTTTGGTTACTTGGATTAAGTCTTTGTTAGATGATCGAAGAGTATGAATGTTAGAGTAGGATTGTAGAAGATTTTCTAGGGAAGGTACGTTGTCAGGAGCGTGCATTATTTTGTGAGCCATTATTAACTGGTTATAGTTCATAATATGAGGTAGTTCCAACCAAGAAAGAATTTTTAAGCATTGACAGTGATGATTTGAATGTGTGGAATCTGTTGTAAATTTGGCAGTTTTATTATAACATGATTCTAATTTACTTCTGACTTTTTGAGTTTGGTAAGTATGGGGGATGCATTAAGAGTGAGGAAAGAAGGTGGGTTCTAGCTATGGCTATTCTTGCAGCATTTAAGAATTTTTTGTGTCTATACATTCTTCCCATTTTCTTGTGAACCTTTTTGATCGTGTTAGAAATGTGCATGTCAAATTTTAGTCTATCGATTATGACGCCTAATAGTTTTGCTTGGGAATCTGGGAGAATCCTAGTAGTATTACTGGAAGTGATATAAAAGTTAGCTGGGAGGTTATTAGGTTTAGATGGATGAAAGATCATAAGTTTAGTTTTATTAGGGTTGAGTTGTGAGTTTGCTAGCCACATTTCAATATCAGAGAAGGCTTTTCGTGACCGTAAGAAGTTAAGTTATTGTGTTTGCTGCACATATGAGGGTTGAATCATCTGCGTATTGTATGATAGATGCTTAAGAGGAGGCAGTATTGATAATTTATAAATATGCTGAAGAGGAGGGGCCCTATGGTTGAACCCTGAGGGACTAAGTGTAACAGGAAGTAGTGGGGATAGATCTTGGTTCTATTTCGCAGCTTGCTGGTGGCTAGATAGATAACTTTGAAACCAGTTAACACTATCAGGGCTAATATTAAGATTTTTCAGAGTGGACAGTAACTTAGGATGGGAAACTGTATCGAATGCTTTAGACATGTTCAAAAAGACTGAAGACACTATTTTGCCATCGTCTCTGAATTTATTTATAGTATCCGTGAAACTTAGAGCTATAGTCGTGCTATGATGTGGTCAGAATCCATGCTGTGACAATGAGAAGTGATTATTGTTTAGAAGGTATTTAAGAAGTTGAAAGTGGATACATCTTTCCAGAATTTTAGAAAGTGGTTAAAGTATAGCAATGGGCCGGTAGTTTGTTACTTCTGTTGAATAACCTCCTTTGTGTAATGGTGTAATATATGCAATTTTCCAAATAGCTGGGACATACTATTCTGTTATAGAGCGGTTTATAAGTATTGACACAGGGAAGGCAATAACATCTCTGCTAATTTTATATAGTCTGCTGGCAAGTTATCTCTTGCCAGTGAAGTGGGTTTCACTTTCTTTAATAGTTTTGCAATAGTTTGTTTTGGGACTGTCTGAAATGAGAATGCATCTACAATATTGCTTGGATTGTTGGGTATTGGCACTGTGAGAGACTTGCTATTCATAGTCAGTGCTAAAACACTTTCAGTGAAGAATATGTTAAATTGTTCAGCAATATTGTTTGTGTTATCAAGTAAGTTGGGGGGGGGGTTGTAGTTTGGCCAGGATGAAGCATGTTATTGATTGTGTTCCAGAATTTTTGTTGATTCATAATGTAGTTCCATTATAAATTAGAATAGTAGTGTTGTTTGTCTAATTTAATTTGTTTTTTGACACTGTTTCTAAGTTGCTAGCATATTAAACAGTTTTGGAAGGATTTATTTTTAGCCCAAGTTTGCCATGCTTTGTCCCTTTGTTTTAGGAGGGTACGAGTCTCACGGGTTAACCGTGGTGTGTAGTTGGCTTTGACACGATCTGTTCTTGGAGGTGCAAGTTTGTTTAGAATAGTAAGGAAGGTGTCATTGAAGTGTTGCACAGCAGCATCTAAGGGCAGTTGCTTAAGAGGAATTGAGTCTATTTTTTCAAAAATAGTAAGTAGAATCTGTAAGTTAAGATTTTTCTTATTATGAATTTGGCAGAAGTTGATTAGTTTAGTAGGGTTACTGTGATTTCTCAGTAAGTAGGTTCCAAAGTCGTCACTTAGGTTATCTGGGAGGCACTCTGCTATTTGGTAATACTGGGGTTTATTAGTTAAGAACCAGTCCAAAATAGGTTGTTTGTCTGTTTTTTGTCAATTCTAGTTGGGTGAGAAATCATTTGAGTGAAACCATGGAGGTTTAGGTAGTTCTGAGGATTGTCAGAGTTGCATGTCATCCAGTCTGTGTTAGTCTCTTGCAGGAATGGTTTCCTGTGATATGGCTTTTGCAATATTTTGGAGAATGATTTTGATTGTAGTGGAATTGTTTCTTGGAGGGAAATAGACTGCTGTTATATATATATATATGTTCTGGTTTAGTCATAATCTGGTTATGAGTAGCTCTGCATTATTAATGTCCATAATACTACATCTTGTAAGTTGTGTGTTATTAGAGAATTGCTACACCACCTCCCTTCTTTTCTATTCTGTCAGCTTTTAGAATATTGTAACCACGAGGGGTTATTTCTATGTCTGGTGTATGTGGTTTCAACCAGGTTTCAGTAAGGATGGTAATGTCTGGGTTATAAAGGGAGAGTGTCGCATATGGAGTTCATGTATGTTATTCAGCATACTTCTAAGATTTAGGTTCAGTAGTAGTATTTTAGAACCTTTATGTGGAGTAGGTAGTTTGATTTGCATTGGGGAGTTTAATGAGATGCATTTGGGGCTGGGTGGATATCACCACAAAGCATAAGTTTGGCTGCTGTGTGACTGAGCAACCAAAAAAGTATGAATAGTCCTGTGAGTTTTAAAGGAAATATTATGGAGGCTTTCATTTGTAAAGAGTAGTCGGTGTTTCAGGTATACGAGTGTGATTATAAACAATGATGGGGACACACAAAAGCTATTGGGTGTTAGGGTAGGGTTATTAAATGTTGTTGCTTGCTTTATATACTGATTGTCTACTTGGAAATGGTAAGTGGTGAGGTTAGCTGTAATCTTGAGGAATAAAGTTAATATAAGACTATGCACAAACATATTATTTGTAAATCCAAAAAAGAACAAAGCAGCAAAGACAAGGCTCCAGCGTCTTAAAAATCCAGTCTGCTTTAATGATACACAAGCGCTTTCACTGAATGCTTCATCAGGTGTAATACAAACATTAAAAACACACCTTTTATACTAAACCATATGACACTGTACTTAACATTTAAACACATATTACCATGTAACCTAACAATTAAAATTGATGTTTAACAATGAGCAGGAGGTTGATAGTATTGTTAACACTGAATGTGTTTTAAGGGATGGACTATTTAAGAAACCTGGTTGTTATAATCCACTATTTAACCCTACTCTTGAAGTTTTCTATAAGATTTGTGAATCTGAAATGTATGCATATTTTGATAGCAAGGTATGTAAACGCTCTAGTAAAAGTTTTGATAATCTTACTAATGTTGAAAAGTTAGCTTTGGCGTCACTTGAACATGATGACAGTATAGTCATTAAATCTGCAGATAAAGGTGGGCAAATAATTGTGAGGGATAGTAATTTTTATTTTTACTCCATTACTGATATGTTACATGATACTGTGGTTTATAGACAAATTACTTTAAATGAAGTTAATATTTGTGATGGTGGAACTAATGCTTTATTGAGGTTGGTAAATGAACAGATCATATCAAAATAATTGTTTGCTTACTTTATTGTTGAAAAAAACACTAATTCCTACATTACAGGGGCTTCCTAAGTTCCATAAGGACCGTTTGAAACCTCCATTCAGGCCCATTGTAGCAGGTGGAGGGTGGCTCACTGAGCCACTCTCCATTTATGTGGAGAAACAGTTGAGGCCAATTTTAGATATGTATCAATATACATTGAGAGATACTAAACAGATGTTACAGGATTTATTCTGTTTTGTTGAAAGTTATGAAACACCTTTGAATGGACGCATCATGGCTACTTAAGATGTGACCTCACTTTTCACTGTTATTCCCAATATACCAGGGATTTTGATGGTTAAAAGCTTTTTGAGGTGACATAGTTCATGCTGCGTAGTTAGGGAGTACTGAGTTGCTTGTTTCCAGAGGAGGGAGCTTCTTACAGTAATTTATTAGTTATTTGGCCATTTTGGGTCATTTTCGTCTTGAGCTTCCCCTGTTCTGCTATAAAGCACGCAGACAGCACGGAGTCATCACAGTAACACCACTTAGTCGCCCAAAGAAGGTTGGGTGGGTTTAAACTATTCGCCCACAAGTCCACTATCTAAATTTTCCTTAAAACTACCTTCCCTTTTATCACTATACCACTAATCAGCATATCCTATAACTATGTTCAGATCTTCTCTTGACTCCAACCTCACTATTCTATTCTGATCTGAATAAACTGTCTACAGTGCTTATTGATGCTATACGTTTGATACAGATAAACTACCCAACAGGCAAACCAAACCTTCTCGGCTCTCTGTTACGTCCCCCCCCGGAATTTCTTTTTTTAGGTTTTTTGTCCTCTAGCATGTCGAGGATCAGTTAGTGTCCTCTCCTGCTCTCTGCTGGTGTTTTTTTGGGACTGATCCTTAGCATATTACAATTGCCTGTCTAACACAGACACCTCCCCTCCTCCCACACAGAACACAAATACTGAATGTTACAAATACACTTGCCAAACTGACTGGCCTCCTCTCTTCAGGGACTGGCAAGACCAGTCAGGAGGAGAAGGTTACCACACAGCCACACTATAGCCTCCACTCTCACATAGTACAACCTCAACCTCAACACAGGGCAAAAAAGACATACGTGGAGGCTCTGGCTCTAATCAAAACTCAAAAAACAGCAGAGGCCACCAAAGCAGACACCCAAACATCCACCACTCAGAACACAACACACTGCAACACAGAGACCACACAGTCAGATGTCAAACAGTCCACAGCCCAAACACAATGCCAGACACACTAGTCATTGGTGACATAGTCAGACACACTGACACATCGCCTCACCAGACTGAGTAAAGAGAAGGTCACAGTAAGCTGCCTCGGGTTAGAATCCAGCCACACTCAGAAGTAGACACTTAGGTCTCTCAAGGGTATAGCCACGACTAGCTAAATCATTGCACTCCGTGAGTCCTCCTACCAAACATACCAGTGGAAGACTACACAAAGAGACATCATTGAGGGTCGATTATGTATGGAAATGAGGTATGACCCTGACCTTGAATGAGATCCTGTAAAGAGAAGAAATGATGCCACAACACAGAGGCCCATGATCAGAGCTTGACAATTGGTTTAAACTTGGGTGTGTCATTCAAAGGGGGATCCAATGAAGACGTCTGCTCGATGATATGTTGATATTTACGCTAACCATTCACTCCATCGGCTTGCTGTGTACACCCTGGGATGGGATTCCGGATATTGGGCTTGGCTCCAATTCCCACATAGTGCTTTTTAGGCAAACCTCAAATTCTAAACCTACCAATTCTAAACATAAAAAAAAAAAAAAAAACTAAGGCGCTGCTCAAAATGCCAAGTCTACCAATCTCACATGCATGCAGGAAAAAGAGGCCCTTATGAGGCTCATGAATGCCATCTGTGTCAGCAGACACTCACCTGGTCTAAGGCCCTGACCTTAGCTCTTATCACTTTTTACCTTTACCTCATATCATGGTTCCCCCAAAATCCGAAGATAACAAGAAAGGAGGAGGCATCCCCTCATGCTCAACGACACCCACAACAAGAAGACAAACGCATTTGATGCATCGGAGACCATCCAGGTGCACTAAATTAACTGCAGGCATGACTGCTAATTGTATTGTAGCATGTTGTACACTCCTTACACTCTCAGGAACCATGGCCTTCTGCGAAAACACTAGAGGGGATAAATGGGAACACTGTACACTCATACTAGGTGACTTGCTGGTCTTCCTATAAACACTCAACATACTAAGCCCCAAACACCAGCTAAAAAGTTCCTTTGACACTATTTCAAATGCTTGACCCTACAACTATCACTTCCCCCACAAGAGGAGAAAACATAAAACATCTATCATCATTTAACATGGGAGCAATGTTCAACACCGAAGTATACTCCCTCACTGAGAGATGGTTCAAACAATCTAATCTCGCTGGACTCCCTGTCCACCCCCCATCAATATAAAAAAGACCACAGAACTTTCGAAAGTCCGATCGCACTTAAAGAGACCACATGTCTCCAGAATTTAAGAGCAGGCTGCAGGAAAACCCGACTCAAGTCTCTGAATCATTTCATAAAATGCCTTTCTACAGCACTGCCGCTGAATCACATGGACAAGCAAATCCCAAAGGCACAAAGACTTTGTATAAAAGGCAAGCCCAATTCAGTGGTGGACCTTCCCCAAAGCAAAACCTCTCCAACAAAAAAGGAGTGAAGCTACCACAAGATAAAGGAAAAGCCTTACAAAACCTTGATCTATAAGTAAAAACTAAAAGCTCCTCATAAAAATCAACTAAAAGCATTTTGAGAGAGAAAATAAAAAAATCTCAAAAAACAAATCATAAAAAATTCTTTAAGAATAAAAAGACAAGGAAACCTAAACCCTAGCTATGCTTCTGAACCTGTTCTAGAATGATGTGAAGATTACAGATAGTCCAGAAATTGCCAACATACTGGCTGACAGGTTCAGTGTGCAAACTTCTCCCCTTATGTCCAAGCGATTATACCAAGTATGAACAGCCCCCCAGCCATCTCCAACGCCCATGAGCCCAAAGCAAAAACAAGCAATCCAGCATGAGGTCCAGTGTCCATGTGGTGTCCTCGCTCCAACTATTTTACTCCACGCTGAACTAAAACCCACAGCTGTGACAGCTGTTTACCATAGTCTTACCTCTGGATAATGCACTCTGTGAGTCATGACTGCAACTGCAGTCCCACTTCACAAAGGCGTGTGCCCACCTCCCATGAAATTACCGCCCCACCGCCCCTTGAGCCTTATCGCCAAAGCCATGGAATGGATCATTTATTCCTCAAGCCAATAGACATAGGGAATTTTGCAGACATAACATCCATCCCAGTTTGGCAGACTTTCATCCCATCCAGTTTGGCAACTGGTTGACTTTTTTTTTTACAGTCACCAAAGCCATTGATGAGGGAAAGAAAGGCAGTCCAGCCACCGATCTGGCATGGGCCTTGCACGATATAATTCCCACTCGTATCATTGAAAAAACATCAGCTTAAACAAGTTAACCCATACATCATAAGATGGGCCAAAACTGGGCTGAGAGAACCCACAGGGGTGGGAAGTTTTGCCTATGTCAGACTCACCTTATGTCCTGTCACAAAATTAAAGGGCTCAGTCCTGGCCCCTCTGTTTGGCATCTACTTTTCCGGGCACAAGCAAACTACAAGAGGACAATATTGGGGGGTGAGCTGACACACAGCAGACTGGGCGCCCATGGGCGCTCGGTAGATGAAAACA
>NC_056739.1:791395413-791410413 GCF_019279795.1 Protopterus annectens
ACTATTGCTGGCCTCCTATATGGTGTCACTGGATATAATGGATGTCTTTTGACAGATCACTGCTTGGGATTCATGCAAGCTTTTCTTCCTGTTTGCTGTCTGTGAGAACCATTTGCATTATATAGTGTTGCATTTGGTCTTCATTGCATGCAGTACTTAACAAGGAACTGGTTGATAAACCCAAACTTTTACAGAAGAAAAATCTCCGTGTTTTCCACTACCTTAGTGATCAACTGTGAATGTGTCCCTTTGTTGGATATACTCAGGGTTGCATTCTGCGGAATTGATCATAAAATAAGTAAAGTCCTTTCTAATCTCATTGTATTCTTAGAGGCAGAACTAGACACACTCCATTTCTGGTAATTTCTTCCTAAGAAAGTTGTCACTTTCACACTATGACGGAGCAACTTGTGGTGCAAGCCCAAACCCTACTGCAGATTCTGGGTTCGATAGCTTTTACAGTCTTTGTGGTGCCATTTGTGTAGCTGAGCATATAAATGGTAGAATGTAGTGTCCATAACTGCAGAGCCACTGTACATGGACAGATCTCCTCATGTTGTCACCTGCCTTTTGCTGGATCCTGGAGGTGGTAGGCAGACACCACAAAACTTTTGGGAGACCTCCCATGGGTGGGCCCTAATGACAGATCCTTCAGTGGAAGAGAGAGAGAGAGAGAGAGAGAGAGAGAGAGAGAGAGACTTTGGCTGCTGCATGTTTCCCACTGAGGATGGAGCTTCACATCAGCTAGTCAGAGATACAAGTAGTCTTTCTTGCTGTAAAGACCTTGAGATGAAGTTTTGTGTAGGGACACTTGTTTCATGAAATAACTGATCTCTCGTGGGCATGACTTTTTACCCCCTTTGTGGACAATTGATGCATGTTTGGCCGCATGCCATAAAGGTATTGCTGCCTGTTTCAGTGGTTCACTTCCCAGGGGAGGAGAATGAGCTTGTGGGACTGTCACAGCTACTCTTGCAGTCCTCTCCTAAAGTTAATTCAGAAGCCATGCCTTGTTCTGGCTCTTCTGAAAGTTGAACACTTGGCAGAGTCGTCTGTTTGCTGGGTAAAGGGGAAGAAGTGGTGGATGCCTTTTTCTTCTTGTGGTATGAGACATTCCAGTATGGTTTCTCAATATTTTCACTGATCCCACACATCGTGAAGTTCAAGGTAGAATAATAAAGTTAATTGTTGTCTGCCCATGGTGGCCAGGGGAGTATGGTTTCAGGCTTTAAGGATCTTAGTATAACAACAGACTTCTAAAGATGTGCCCCACTGTTGAGGCTGACAACTACCTTAACCTCAGGGACTAGATTGTGACGTAGGCCCTTGGAGCCATCTGATCTTCTTGTTCGGGTGTCAGAAGTGTTTAAGTTCATCAAGAAACCTGCTTGGTGCCCCATTCATCGAAGTAGAAGTTGTTTTATATTTTGATAGAGCAGTAGCATTTCTCATCTTATTACGCCAGATTGTTGGTTATGCTGACCTAGCTCAAGTCGCTGTATAAAAAGAGCATACATTAGTCCATGGCCAGGGTGCACATATCAACTTTTCTACTCCTTTTTTTGAGGGTAGCATTTTGGTCCACTTCCATCTAGCCAGGCAGTTTGTTAAAGTGCTACACCTGTCTTCCTTTGTAATGCATCTTACTTCAGTGTAATCTGAACTTCATGAATGACAGACTTACCTTTTCCCTAAATGAACCCACAAATTTTGGGACATTGAAATTCATTATTTGGAACCCTTTTTATAGTGGCCATCACCACTGCTTACAAGATCTCTGTGCAGCAGCCCATTGTCTTTAAGGAACTACATTTGGTCTTTTACAAGAGTCAGGTGTTCCTAAGGACTAACCCATGTCTGCTCCTGGAAATGGTTTCTAGATTGCTCCTGAATGAGTCTATTTCCCTGTTTTCTTTGCCAAGGGAGAAACAAGAGCAGTGAGCGTTTCAGTCGCTGATTGTACATCACTGGCTCAGTTTTTTATCTGAAACTGGTGCTTGAGTTTAGGAAGACAAAAACAAGTATTTGTTTTACTTCAGGGGGAGAGGAATGCTGTCATTTACTCATTAAACGTATTCCAACTGAATTGCTAACCATATCAAACTGTGTCATCTGTGGTCATTATGTGGTTAACTATCACCGAAAAATGCTGTGATCAAATAAAACTCCAAAAGGGATGTGGCAGCTTCCAGTGATTGCTTCAAGAATGTACAGTTGCAGAGCTCTATACAGCAGCCACTTGGTCTTTGGTGCATATGTTTATCAAGCATTGCTATCTTGGCCATGACTCCATGTTTTAGACTTTGTTTGCTTTGTCTGCACTTCAAAATTCAGTCTTTAGAGGTTCATCGAGTATTACTAGATTAGAAGCTCATGTGGGACATTTTAAGCCTGGCCAATTTCACATTCAAAGGTGAGAATCAAAAAACTTGTACCTTGTGTCTGTAAGGTAAACTCCTTAAGCATTATACCAACCCTTGGAACAGGGGCCGTCTGTCATTTCCTTCCACTTCACAAATTTACCTCTTGTGATTCACCTCATTTGAGGGAAGGTCCCTAGTATTAAATATAACATTTATTCTTACCATATTAGTGGATATTTAGGCCTAGGTACAGTCTTCCCATTTCTGTCCTTTGATGACCCTTTTATCTAGCTTCAAAGTTTCTGTTTCTATCACATTTAATTAGATAAATATATATACAATTGTAAGGTGCCTGCTATCAGTGTAATTATCGTATTTTTACTACATCTTGACTAAGAGGAGGTGTATTTGCTAGTGGCTGGATGCAAACTTATAGACTCACTATCTAGATGTACTTCAGTAGTCATTGGTGATATCATGGCATGTGAGATGACTGAACCCCCCCCCCAACACCTGGAATGTGGGATCTGCTGAAAATATGAAATCATGATTAATGAAGTAAATGTGCTTAGCTGAACATATCTGTTACCTGTCTACTGTTATGGTGAGTACTTAACACAGCTGTACTTCCTATTAAAACTGTTGGAGAAGCTTTATTGTTTAGTAGTTACATACATTTACAATAAGAGAGAACATAAAAACTAGCAACAAATTATTAGACATCTTGGCACTCCTATGCTTGTCCTTTTCATGATGATTTGTTTTTTCTTTGCAGGCCATTAAGCGCACTATTGACAAAAAGACTGTGGAGGTGTATGCACTCTTCAATGAAGAACTTTCTTTAGTCAACAAAGAGTTGAGCAAGAAAGTCACTCATATGCCTCCACAAATTTCCAACTATGCAGGTCAAGCACGGTGGGCTCGTGCTTTGCGTCATCGTATTGAGAGACCCATGGAGGTGAGTAAAGTGATATAGTGCTTCTTTTCCACAACATACCTCTGTTGGACTGAGTTGTCGTAGCTATTCTGTACAGTGGATAATAAGATGACGGCCTTTCATATTTGTAGTTAAGATGCTACTTGCTCTATAATGGAGTACCTGCTAGAGGACTAAATCACCACTATGTTTTAACACATTATTGGGTGATCACCATTGTATTATATCACACCATGAGGTGATCACCACTGTACTGTAACATGCCATTAGGTGATCACCAGTGTATTGTCACACGTCATTAGGTGATCACCACTGTATTATAACAGATTTATGTTTTGAATTTTCAAGCTTTTGGTCTCAGTGTTTTGAATTTCAATGTTATGGGCTTTCAAGCTTCCAGAGTGAATCCATGTGTGTGTGTGTATGTATATATATATATATATATATATATATATATTATATATATATATATATATATATATATATATATATATATATATCTTTAGTATTTAATGTGTGTGTGTACATATATGCACACACACACACACACACACACACACACACATCCATCCAGACTGCAAACACAAAAGACCGGCACTCCAACAATGCTAAAAGATTTTATTAGATCCCAATAGGGTAAGCTTTATAAAAACTAAATGTAATGGAGTACAAAGATGCATAAAACAGCATATCCAGTGTGACAATAACTGAAAGCAGACCAATTTTCCCCTTGGCATCATCAGCATGGTGCAGAAACATTCAGCATGTTGGTCTTTAAGGAAGTAAAAGCTTTAGTATGTGAAGATGTACATAATTTTTTGTGTTAAGTTTAATAGGTTTTAGGAAGATTTTTTTAAGGAGGTTGGTTGTTCTGCTTGAAGGCTCTCAAAAAAACAAAACGTTATGTAAGATGGGCATAGGCACAAGTGGATATGACAAGGAACAACTGTATGAAAGACCAACCTGCCGTACAGTATTTACATGTAACATAAAAGTTGGAACTAGATATTTAACAAAAAAAGCAGTTATACATAAAAGGTGGTAATAATAACTGTATAAGAAAATGATGCTTTCTGTAGTATTTTTCAGTCTGAATGGTCTTACAGATAAACATAAAAAGAAAGACTAGTGAATTATATTAAAAAAATGTAGAGTGCAAATAGCTATGCTACAGGAGACACACCTGGAAATAACCGAATATGTGAATTTAATAAAGGTTTTCAGGATGATTATTCAGTGGAATATCTGAGATAAAGGAAAAGAGGAGTGCTTATATTAATTGCAAGAGGAGCTACAACAATGATAGAAGAGGGGAAAAAAAGACAATAATGGAAAATGCTTAGTACTAAGGGGCTACTGGCTAGGGAGGAGGATTATACTGGCATGCATTTACATCTCCCCTAAAACTGCTATAATGGAGCTTAATAAAATTCTGGGAGAAGTAATCAGCTTTCAGCAAGGAATATTAATTAAAGGTGGAGACTGGATTTTGGTTTGCAACAGTGAAGATGTGTCTGGGAGGTCTAGAAGGGAAAATATAACAAAGGAGGGTAGATTTTGAAGAAATTTATGAAAGTGTTTGGCATGGAAAATGTGAATTCAGTACTAGGAGTATGGAGTGAATTTAGATATTACTCACCAAGATACAAAAACTGGGTAGGCAAGATGGATTTTATATCTCACATGAACATGTGGACATAATTGAAGGTCTTGAAACTCACCCAATAACGATTTCAGATCATGCACCAATAACTAAAATGAAAATGCAAAGTAATGAAATAAAAATGAGACACTAGCTTTTTTCCCACCTATCATTTGAAAAGAGAGGAATTCAAGGAATGGGTTTTGGAATTAATTCAGGAGCTACTAGAGAAGATAGAGTTTTCTTCTGAAAATATAGCTATGGAGTAGGATAAAATTAAAGTGAAGTTTAAAATGTGGATGGAAATAAAAGAAAGGGAGACATGGTTAAACAGTAACAAGAATTAGAGGGATTGACAAAGTTAAAGTATTGCAAAATAGGGGGAATCTCTCAGAATAAGAAAAGGAGCAACTGCAGAATGCTAAACAGAAAATAAGGGATTACTTTGACAATATGCATGAGTTAACTGTTTTTTTGATAATTCTAGAGCTCAAAAACATTTAGCACAACAATCCAGGCAACAGAAAGTGGAAAAGGCTGTCACCAAGTTTAGGGAGCCTATAACAAGGAAGATAACAAGAAGACCGTGTAGAAGTATTAGAAATATTTCGGAAATTTAAGTTTGTATAAAGCAGAGAAATATGGAAATCAAGACAATGTACAAATGGAAATGTTTTTGGGAGAATTAAATATGCCAAGGTCAGAAGTTGATGAGGCTCAGTTACTAACAGTTAGGAAGGGATCAAATGGCCATGTATAACCAGTTTACAGGAACGTCCCCAGGAATAGATGGTATTCCTGTGGAAGTTTGGAAGTTAGGGAAAAAACTAAAGATCTGGGAGGTTTTAAATTTAAGAGGAAGAGAAGTACCAACATCGTGGAAGAAGACAGTGATAACAGTAATACCTAAAGAGAGTAAAGATCCAGCTTCATACAGGCACATTTCAATACAAAACCACAATTATAAAATGTTTGTGTCTATAATGGCTAAAAGAATGGCAAAAATGATACCAGAATTGATAGATATGGATTAGTGTGATTTTGTGGAGGGGAGGCAAACATTTGACGATATTAACAGAACACAGAGGGAAGCAGAATGTAAGAAAACACCACTTTTATTGATGGGTCTTGATGCAGCGAAAGCATTTGACAGAGTAGACTGAGACTTCATGAGCAGGGCAATGGAAGCATTTGCTTTCCCTGATACAATGATAAGGGTAGACAACCGAAATGGAGTACCAGTGCCAAAATAAAACTTTAAACCACAAGGGAGGCCTTGATAGAAAAAGGGCCAGACCAGATTCTTTTTAAAAGGCTTGAATAGTGTAAACAACTAAAGTCACACAGCACACAAATAACATTAAACACTTAATTGAATCACTGCGTTTTTCCTCTAAATGAAGACATCTTCAGATGTAAAATTGATTTTCATAAAGAATTGATAAGTACTTTTGATAAGTGGGAGTTTGAATTAATGAGAGCCATAATTAGGCAAATGAGAAGGATATGAACATTTTGTTAGAACAAATCAAATTGAAAGTATTAATGTGTGTATTGTTAATGATTTGTTGTTTTTAGTAGAGGAGCACAAGAAAGTATTTTGATATAAGTCAGGTAGACAAGTGTAATAATAATATTTTACGTAGGAAAAAGAGAAAATTGGAGAGGGATAGATATGAATATGATGATAACTGCAGTTATCCCAAACCTAAGATGAACAATAATTATTGGTCTAAATGGAATTCTGAATCTGTTGATAAAGAAAGGGGTGATTTTAATTATGATAAAAGGGAGCATAATGTGGAATTGGGTGAACAGAGGGAAACTGGTAGTCCTCCCAACATACAGGATAGAATATCCCCCCTCCAGAGGTCAGAGAAAATATGTAACAGTCTGGTTTATACCAACAGGAAGGATGAAGGGGAGAGGAAGGGGGAGGTTCTAGATGAGCCCCTTAATATTGGTAGGTCTAGAACTGGGTTGCAAGAAATAAGTGATGGAGTTAAGTTAACTTATAAGGGCTACAATATTTTTAATTACAGTGATCTTGAGGTCAATGAAACCTATTTTAGTTTATTTTCTAAAGGTTTGAAATTTGTTCTGAAGAAGAATGACATCAGTAAGCTCATTATTGATATTAAATTGTTTTTGGAAAAGGCAAATCATGAATTATTGTTTGATGATAAACATATGCCCTTGAATCTTTGTGGTGTTTTACAGAAAAGGAGTACCTTTAATCTGCCCCTACACCCTCAGCTTAAGAATTTTTAAGCTATGGTTGAAAAAGAATTAAGGGAGGGCATAGAATAAGTTTCCCCCGAACTTAACTAAAGATGAAAGAGATTTATTGGAAGAGTCAAGGAGCAAGAGATATTTAAGATTAATGAAACCAGATAAGCTGGACAGAATGGTTCTTCTGAACAGTATTATATATAAGGCGAAGATGCTGGAACTATTACAAGATGACATAAGATGTGTTAGCGTATCAGTGAATGATATGAACATAGCGTATAGGCAGATTTTTATATTACCTTATATGCTTTGCTAATGGTACGTCTAGTAGACAAAGATATATTGTAATGTGCATGGTTTGCAAAGCATTTTATATAGGGAAAACTGAGAGAAAGCTAAGGAGAAGGATTTACGAGCACACTAATGCTGTTCGGAACAAAAAATCAAAATTCTTTGTTTTAACGTAGTCTGCATTTTAGCCAAGTTTAAATTTTTTGTATTAGAAGAAATACGTAAAGATATAAGAGGGTGATATGTGGGAGACTAAAACTGAATACAGAGAATTATATTGGCAAATTACTTTAGAGGCTAATAGACCCACCTAGGTTAAATAATAGTCTCCCTAGCCCCAGTTTTGAAGCTTAGAGCAGCTAAACGTTAATAGTGGCTGTGTTTTAAAAGATAGTTATACCATTTATTTTATACATAATCAAATTAAGTTTTACTTGGTTGGTGTTAATATTACCATATTATGTCTACTAGAGGGTGCTAAAGGTTTATAAATTGCACAAGTCTCCCTATTTATTCTATTTATTTAATATATGCATTTTAGTAATTCAGTATTATATGTATGATGTATTTGATTGAATATAAGTTTGAATATTTTATATAAACTTAATATTTTATACAACTCCTATATTTTAGATTATATATACATTTTTATGTACAATATATGGTTTTAGTGTATTTTAAATTTGTATTTTGTGGTTGGTTGATTGTTTTATTAGACACAGAATTTCATTGAAGGTTAGGATTACTGCTTGGGAAAAATGGTGGTTTGTGTGACGCTGCTGCACTGGCCGAGTAATCAAGGAGCCTCAGTCCTCACCACTGGCAGCAGTTGGTGGGGGGGGGATACACAATGGGAGGATGACAAGTACACACACATTAAAGTGCAATTTCCCTTAAGAGCTCACAGAGACCACAGTCAGTCTGGGGCTGGTTTCTCCCTCTTTCTCCAGATCCCCAATAAGACTCCACACCATCACAGCTATAGGATTGAGATCTCAGCTCAGTGGCCAAGCCAAAACCTGCAGCATCCTCTCTGTCCAACCAGTACTTTGTGTCCTTGCCCAAGTAGCTGACACACACACACCGATTGGACTGATATACAAACACACACACTTGGGAAAGGCTGGCACAGGTTTGCTAGCTATGCCCCCTTTTGCACAAACTATAAGATAGTTCCAGCTGCCACTAGCCACCCTTATAAGGTACTGTAAGCCCTTACCAAAAGGTGTACTATCCTACTGTGTATTGTTGCTGTTAATCCAAATGGTAATTTTGACCAAGAGCCAGGCTATTAGGAGTGGCCTGTATAGCATCACCAAGTAACTATGCAAGTACTCTTAAGAGCTTACGTATGTCTCACAAATAGCCACAAAGACAGGTTTAAATATATTTAATAATAAATAATAAAAGAACAAGACAATACTCAACTCAACACAGTGACTTCAGAGTAAAAAAATCACAGAAAATATTTTAAAACAACATTGCAGGACAGTCTCGAATAAAAACAGAAAACATCTAAAGCTAATCTTTACCATTTTCCTATCTATATCTAAAAGAGATCAGAGAGATCTTAAATTAATATCACATTTTCCTGCTGGGTTAGCCTGGATGACATCACTTTTTTCTCCTGACTTCAATTCCCAGGTTAAAACAGAAACTAATACACTGTTAACATCTCTGTGTTAAAAATACATATCTCTCAGATGTTTGACAGATCTTGGAAGTTGTAAAACAATACAACACTTTAGATTTTAAAACTAGTAATTACTTTTCTTTCAAGAAAATAGAGAAACGTACAGCTCTAGACATTGTGTCTGCTATTGAACTGAAACTGAGAGATAACATCATTTGTTTTATGGCCCAGCTATAAAGTAACTTAACCTCAACTTTTATGTTTTGCAGGTTAATCTTCTGTGCTCCAGTAGGGTATGCTGTGGTTACATTCTTGAAACTCAGTACATAACATACAGTTCTGTATAAATCATATCAATATTCAAAAATGACATATAATTATTTACAAAATTCCCGATAGCTGGGCTAGCAGCATGGCAGTTTGAAACATTCAGTTTTACATCTGAAGAAGTCTTCATTTAGATGAAAAAAGTGGTGACTTGTTGAAGCATTTAACGCTTTGTGTGCTGTGTGACTTAACTTGTTTACATTATTAAAGCTTTTTAATTCAAATCTGGTGTGGCCCTTCTATCAGTGGCTTCCTTGTGGCTTACAATTATAAGGTTGATTAGAAGAATATATGACGGATCTGAGCCGCTAATTAAGATGGGTGGGGACCTGTCCGATAATTTCTGGATGGTTGTTCAGTTTCCATTTTGTTGTTTGCACTATATTTGGAACCTTTGGCAAATAAAAAAGGGATTCAGAAATTCAAGGATATAATTGGTATGGGGTCTATATTAGAACACTGAACATTCAAAATGTCGAGTGTTCTACTATCGAACCCTACCAATCGAAAATATCAAACATCGAACATTCAGAACAGCAAACTTTTTCCTAGGGAAAAAAATTTGCTGTTCCAAAACACATACACACAACACAAGCACACCAAACAACCAGCAATCCACACACATACACCTAAACTCTTACACCTAACCCTACACTAAACTATACACACACCACTAACTATCCACTTATTTTAACCCAAACCCTAACCCTAAAGTCCGTCACTATCGCATACTCACCTAACCCGCCATAACCCTCACATCCACACAATTGCACACGTACCTAACCTGCGCCCTAACCCTAACTCACCTAACCCGCCCTAACCCTCATGTCCACACAATCGCACACATACCTAACCTCCACTCAATCGCACACTTACCTGAACCCGACCCGTAACTTTCCACCAGAGCGCTGAAAATACCGAAGCAACAGAAATGGACAACCGAATTCTTTCCTACGGAAATAATTCATTTTTCTGTTTCTTCTATATTTTCAGCGTTCGCTGAAAACGGGTCGATATTAGAACACTCGGCATTTTAAATGTTCAGTGTTATAATATAAACCTATTGGTATGGTAGTCAGGAAAAGCTGTCCCTATTTGCAGATATTATTTTATACATGACAAAACCATAAAGGGACAGTACAGTGTTGTGACACATTTTTTAGACAGTTTCATATCTTCTCGGGTTACAAAATTAATGAAGCTAAAAGGCAATAGTGGTAAATTATGTACCCACACACAAATAGGTCCAACAATATCCATATTTATGGGGACATAAACTGAAGTATTTGGGAGTATGGATTAGAAATTACTGTGTTGTGGCAGTTAAAGATTTGTGGGAACAGACTAAACAGAAGATAATACAAAAATTGAGAAACTGGAAGCTTTGTTGTATGGATATAGATAGTAAGATATAAGCCATTAAAATGTTTTTAGTCCCTATAGTCTTATACACAGGTCATGCATATATTTATTAACCAGAGGAGAAGCTGTGGATAGCAATTAGAGTTGACGGATTTTATCTGGGAAGGGAAGACAGCAAGGATCGTGGTGGGATAAGGTGATTCTTCCAATAAAACAAGGTGGACTAGGATTAACCCATTTGAGGGGGTATTTTAGAGCAACACAGTTAAGGCTCTTGTACATAGCACAAACAGATGACTAGAATTCAAAGTGGAATGGAATGATGCTGATACAGGGAGGAAGCTCACAAAATGAGAGATTGGGATTTTAGATGTAGACTCTTAAGGAGAACAACAAAAATCATACAGAGTATTATATTCATAAAACAGCAGGAAGTATTTTAAGAACCAAACCAGCACGAGAATGGAAAAAAGAGATTTTGCCAGTAGGGATGACTGTGGTCAGGGATACAGATAATAGGCAAGAGGGGGCTGAAATTTATTGGAGAAAACTGGCAAAGGAACCAAAGTCCCAAATATGCAACAAAATCTCGAAGATTTAGGATCTTTACCTAGAAGTGTTTGAATAGATATTTTTACACCCCAAGCAGACTCCAAAGAATTTTTCCTCAGGTAGATAGCAAGTGTTGGAGGTGTGATGGGCTAGAAAGAGGTGGCTGGCAACATATTTTTTGGGAGTGTAATGAGCTGGCAGAGTTTAGGGATTCCCTGCAGACCGCTCTGTCTGAGATGCTGGGTGAGCAAATTGGATTGACTTGGAGATTATTTTTTTTAGTTATGATACAGAATTGGAATTGTCTAGACATAGTAAAGCCCTGCTGAGTCTAATTATGGTGGCTGCCAAAAAAGCAGCTACTAGGAAATAGTAATCAATGTCTAGACCAACTTTACTAGAAGTAGTGAATATAGCAACAGATACAAAACAACTGGTATTGGGATCTTTAGAAAATGGAGGGAGCAAACTACATATGAAAAAATGGGAATTGTGGGAACAATATATGCAGAGCAGGAACAAGGTTTATGAGGCAGGATTTGAATGAGCCATATAATGTTTAACTGACAATGACTGGATAGATCATAAGTGATATAGAGTTTGCAGCTACATTTCTTTAAATGGTGTCTGTAATGTATACTGTTTCCAACTAAAGTGGTGTTATGTTTGTTTTTCATTTGTATAAATGTAAGATTGCCTATGTCATGTAAAAATTTAATAAAGATGTTTGTTGGAAAAAAAACGTTGGTCTTGAACTCAGCTGTTCAAAGGTGCAGTGTCCTAAAATAGCTGTATAAACAACATTCACAAAAAAGAATACCAAGTTAACATCAATCAACTTTCTAAACTCTAATAATTGTTAAATAAATCTAACATATATTCAAAGACAATTTGATAGGGATAAATACATATGTATAGTATATATAATATATATATGTGTGTATATATATATATATATATATATATATATATATATATATATATATATATATATATATATATATATATATATATATATATATATATATATATATATGTGTGTGTGTGTGTGTATGTATATATATATATATATATATATATATATATATATATATAAACTCCCAAAAAACAAGGTGCTCGTAAAACCAGACCTGGTGCTCGGAAAACACTGATGACACTTTTTAGCTAAACTGGTCTGTGGGGGAGACTGTGCTGGCAATAAATGCTTTAACCATCGTGTAGCCTCCTTATTGTGTGCTGGAAGTGGTTTGGGACTCCTCTCTCTCTCTCTCTCTCTCTCTCTATATATATATATATATATATATATATATATAGATAAAAGCCCAGGTTTATACTTGGCACCTCAATTAGTAATCCATAGTCACTCTTTATAATCCAACATCTTAAGATTTGAAATTTTAGGTAAATAATTACCCATAACTAAATTGATGCCAACAAAAATAAAAAGTCCGGAACCATATTCTAGTTCATGCTTATATAAAGCACTTCTAGTCCTTTTACAATTAATGTGACTCAAATGTAGCTCTGTCCTATGTTTCAAAGGTCTGGAAGTCTGACCAACATAAAATGCTCCGTATTGACACACTGCCATGTATACAACCCACTCATTGTTACAAGTAATAAGACATCTGATATCAAAACCTTTTATAGTGTTGATAGAAGTAAAAAAACTTAGTATTGGAAACCACGTGGCATATACATACTTGAGTTAAATCTTTTAAGACTTCCCTTCTTAAAACTAGACAAATGTTCACCAATGGTTTTGCCTGTACTGTAACTAAAATGGCAAAAATTACTTAACCATTGTTCAAAAAAAAAAAAGGATTACTTTTTAATATATACAAGTGCTTATTAATTTATTGAATTTTTAATATATTAGTACCATAAGTAGTTAATCCGGGTGCGGATGGATTTAAATAAACTGATATTTCTATCTTTGGAAAATAAAATTTCTTTCATTGATGTTTGTGAAGCTATATTATCTGCACTTATTTCACAGTGCTTGTAGCCTCTTTTTACAAATCTACTTTCCATTCTCAAAGCATAAGTTTTGAAGGTTTCTCTATTACTACAAATCCTTATATCAAGATAATCTGTATTAAACTAATTACCCTTATCCACAAATTTTAAAGCAAATATATTTGAATTTAAATATTCCACAAAATGTTGATGTTTTGGAATATATATATATATATATATATATATATATATATATATATATATATATATATATATATATATATATATGTGTGTGTGTGTGTGTGTGTGTGTGTGTGTGTGTGTGTAAAATATATATATATATATATATATATATGTGTGTGTGTGTGTGTATATAACACATTATAAATATATCTACATATAGATATATTGTACATATATCTACACACACACACACATATATATATATCTATCTATATATATATATATATATATATATATATATATATATATATATATATATATATATATATATACATATATATATATATATATATGTGTACATACACATATATATATTTATTTATTGACATTTGTTAACCGGGTTGGTCCAGCTGGGCTAGTGGCCCATTTTCCGTGGAGACCCGAGGAGAAAAGCTCCAAAATTACTTTTTTTTTAACAATTGAAATATGTAAAGTATGTAAACAATAAATCATTTCAGTTACAAAGTAAAAAAAACATAGAAGCTGGGAGGTAAGGCACCATATAGTTACAGAGTAACAACATAGCAAAATATATTTACATATTTACAGCATGAACTTTTAGTTTAATTAAATTGTATACTCATAGAGGAGTACTTTAGAAGTAGAGAGAATGTTAGAAATCATAAGAGAATGGGAGGGTAGTGGAAGTTAAGTATGGGGCTTGACAGGAGCAGAGTTTAGTGTTAAGTAGATGAAGTTTGATTTTTTCTTTAAAGTGGGAAGGATGCATGATGGAACAAATCTCTAATGGGAGTTTATTCCAAGCAATGGAATGTTTGTACAGGAGTTTGCCTACTGTTTTTTTGGGTTGGTAGATGTCAAGTAATTGTTGATTTGAGGTATGAAGAGTTTGAGGCGGAGAGCAGACTGAGATAAGTGATGAGACAGCAGGACAGGATGTTGGTTTATAGAGGAAGGAGTGTAAAATTTGGAATTGGGGTAATTCAAGCCACTGGACAGAGTTCAGGGCCAGACAGTGGTGTGAATTATATGGTGAGTTAGTGACAAATCTGGCTATCTTGTGATAAGTTTGTTGTAATTTGTTCAATGTTGTAGTTTGGATGTAGGTAAAGACTGGTGCAGCATATAGAAGGGAGGGGAGGAGTAGAGCTTGAGCAAGGGCTAGTCTAGAATTAGTGGTTCAAAATATTTTATTTTGTTGCGATACAGGAGGCCGAGCTTTTGATGTCTTTTTTTATGCACTGTAACAGGTGTAGGTTAAATTTGAGTTCTTTGTTTATGATTACTCCTAAGAGTTTGGAATTAGCTTCTGGTAGGATTATAGTGCTGTTAGAGGATATGATAGTAAAGGTAGATTTGTGGTGAGTGAGGGATCGAGGAAGAAAAAGTAGGTGTTTTGTCTTTTTTGGGTTTAGGATGAGTAAATTATTAGCTAACCATTGTTCAGTGGAAAGAAAGGCTTGTTGGGTAATAGTATGGAGTTGAGATATGTTGTCAG
>NC_056739.1:791420413-791445413 GCF_019279795.1 Protopterus annectens
TCCAAACATATCCAGTCTCAAGCTGACATCTTGGTTCCTTCACTTCCAGTAATTGCCAGGCAGAATAACCTTACCTTCCCTGTACGTAACATTCTTCTGGCTTCACACAAACCATCCATCAGGAAAATCTTTCTTAGCAAGTGGAAGAGATTCCTTATTTGGTCCCGACAGAAAGAACTAGACCCTTGCTCAGCTCACGTTAGTGCAGTATTGGATTATTTGTCGTCTTCAATCAGGAGAGGCAGCCTCCACTATTCAATACATTTGGCTGCTATCTCAAACTTCCACAATGGATTCTAAGGCTCATCCTTAATTTCCCATCGTCTCTGTAAAATTTTCTTGAAAGGGGTCTCGCACATCAGACGTCCCTTCAAAGAACCAATCGAACCTTGGAGTTTGACACTAGTACTGCAGTCTCTGACACGATCACCTTTCGAACCTTCTGCCACATGCGATATAAATTTCTTATGCTGGAAATCCCTATTTTTAGTGGCCATCATCTCAGCAAGACGCATATCTGAACTTCAGGCCTTGTGCATAAAACACTCTTACATTGTCTTTCATAAGGACAGATTATCACTCCGGACTAACCCTTCTTTTCTGCCCAAAATTATTTCTGAATTGACTATTAATCAGGCAATTGACCTACCAGTCTTTTTTTCCAAACTTCTCAAATAAAGGAGAATATTGCCTTCAATTACTGGATGTGCATAGACAATTACGATTTTACCTAGACAGAACTAAATCAGTACGTAAATCTGACCAGTCATTTGTTTCCTATTCGGGTCCAAATTTGGGCAACTCTGTTTTTAAGGTAATTTTTTCTAATTGGTTGAGAAATTGTATATACTTTATCTACCAACATAATAAAATTCTTCTACCGAGCAAGGTCAAAGCACACTCAACCAGATCAGTGGCGACTTCTGTTGCTTTTCATTCAAGAGCTTCAGTGGATGATATCTGTGCAGCTGCAACATGGGCTACCCCGCATACCTTAGATTTTGTCTCCAGGAGGACAGCATCCTTTGGTTCAGTGGTACTCAAGAACATCCTTCCATAGGGCCTCCCAGGGCATAAAGTTGGTAGGGACTCTGTCCCATCAGTAAGGAATGAATGAAGATTATCAACATCAGATAAAGAAGTTGTGTTCTCACCATGACGTTCCATCTGTGTTGTTCATCTTCATTCATTCATTACGCCCCACCCTCCTTCCCCCTCCAAGGAGCTCCTGGAGTTGGATTTGGTCCAAATCCCACATTAGGGGATCTGCTCAGAAAAAGCCTCTGCTTTCCTTATGGGCAAACTTGATTTGAAGTAACAGGGAGAAGAAGCTCTGTGGGTAAAGTTTAGCTTGAGAGTTTTTTGGCTGGCACAAGCTTGTTATAAGGCCCACTCTGTTCCAAGGACAGAACCAACACCCCATCAGTAATGAATGAATGAAGATGAACAACACAGATGCAATGTTATGGTAAGAACATAACTTGTTTTTATCCAGCATCTACCAATCCCCATGGCTGTCAGTTAACTGAGAGTTTACTGTATATGTGAAGTGTAATGTTTGTTAATGTTAATTCTATACAGTTTGATTACTTTTGTATAAATGTAAATTTGCCTGTGTCACAAGTGATGATTCAGTAAAGATGTTTAAAAAAAAGTGTCTCACAGACCTTCAGAACATACCTCCAGCAGTGGTTCTCCAAGGAAGAAATTTGGCCATAACAGAGAAGAAAACATGCATAAGTATTTGCTATTAGTGACCTCTTCTGAAAGATCTGCTGTAATGGTAGGAACCCACCATAACTGTACATTAGCATTTTGTCTTTGTTATAATCTCTTAAATGCTTGATTTTTGTCAGAATGCTATTTTATCAGTATAGACCGTCTGAATAATTTGTGCCTTGTAACATGTATATTTTGTGTCTTGTAGTATCTCTTGAATGCTCACTTCATTCCCTCTATTGGCATTGGTGAGGAGACACGGCTTGCATATCAGCAGCTACTGCAGGTCCTGGATGAATTTGTGCGCAAGATCTTTGCTGAGTGGACACAAAATGTCGACCGTGAGAGTATTAAACGGTTAGACACTCCACTTATGATTCGCAGTCAAGAGAAGCATGGAATGCTAGATTTAAACTTTGACAAGTAAGTTCTGTTTTTTATAGTGTGTTGTTAAAGGTGCGGTTTTAGTCTTGCAGTTTGCATTGCTTATTGCCTAGTATAGACTTTGTTCAGCTGTTATCTTTTATTACAGTTGCATTACCTTTTAATCTTCTATATTTTCCATTTTCTTGCTTAACAGCTGAGATGTGCCTTTTAAAGTCATACAGCTCTTACTGTTACATAATAAATAAAATAAATGCCACTTCAGTGGCACCCTTTCGCTGAAGAGTGTAATTTTCTAGTCTGAGTGTTGTTGAATATACAAACTTTTGCATTGGAAGTAATGGTCATTATGAACTGCTTTGCCTTTGCCCTCTATGCATATACGTGTTAATGTACAGGGATTATGGCACTGTAAGCAGTTTGCTTTCATGATGCAACATTTCCATATATCATTTCTTTAGGACGCATTTAACGAAGCTTATCACTTAGAACTTAGAGTAGCCCTCTAGATACATATTTTGTAGTTGGCCAGTATTGCAAATAGAGTTTCAGTCTTTCACTGTTACTTGTTGATGTGATGTTAGTAGAACTATTAATTTATCACTGCCACATCAATGTTACTGCAGTGTTGCATATGCATGATTGTAGATAATGCATGCACATTTTCTGGATTTTCAGCTTCAGGGAAATGAACAGTGAAGAATGCCAAGGCGCACGTAAGGGTTTATTAAATTCAAGTCAGAAGACATCACTGATGAAAACCACTACTCTATGAAAGGCTGTGAAGTGTGTTCATACACTGCTGGGGTTGGTAACACATCTTTTGAACTTCTGTTTTGAGATCCTAGGTTACTTCGGAAGTCTTTTGATGTGTTAAATAACCGTGTGTTTATTGTGTATGACTAGTAAGCTAAAAAAATGATTCCCTGTGAGATTTGATCAGACATACTTGACCCTGATACTTTTGGTGCCAAGTTTGTCTCGGGGCCATTGTCTCTACACCATGTCTTCAGTGCCATAATCACAGTTGTCTTGCATAGCTAATTTGTCAGTGTCAGAGACATTGTCCTTTGAGAAGTCTATGCCGATAACATCCTCAAGGCGTACTACCTTGTCAGTTTCTGGGATTGTCTCCTTGGTACTGCCTACTTCTCCGTCAGTAATGGTGGACCTGGCCACTGAGGCAGGCTCCTTGGAGCTGGCCAAAGTGTATTCACCCTTTCAAGTCCTGGAGATGATCATTGCTTCTTTATCAAGAATAGATGTATAGACTTTCTCAGTGTCGGCTGCCCCTTTTGACTTCCTCGTTTCTCTGCCTCAGCCCCATTTATATGTTCATGGATCAGAGTCAAGGGACAGGCCTTCAAAACACTATACAGCTATAGGATGTATCCTGTGAGGTGTTGGATCACACTCCCTGATGTTCCAAGAAAAAATATGTGCAAAAGAAGGCATGTTGACGCCCCATCAGAATTTGCCACCTATGACACCTACATGGAAGATCAAGAAGGCACCCACCCCCTCCAGAAGATGCAATTTTCATTAGGATCCGTAAATTAATGCAGCAGAGGGGATCTTTGCCCACCAACCCTCCATCTCAGGGCAAGAGGTTTCTTTTTGAGGCATTTTGCTTTGCTCCCTCTACTTCTTGGATGAGTCATCCTATGGACCACTTAATTGCATTAACTGAGAGGAGGTCATGGCAGTAGCTTGACATCTAAGAGTTTGTACCCTGTAAACTAGATAAAATTCTTAAGCCTCCCAAAGGACAGATGGGTTTGGGCAAGTGATCCAGTGGTTGATTTCATTATTGTGGCAGTGGCTGCTAGGAAAGAGCTGACTGAGGACACAGCTACTATTCTTCCAGCCATTAAGGAATCCAGGGCTATGGACAGGTTAGGGAAGGGGATATGCTTCAGGGACATAATGCTTAGAGTCTTGAACTACTGCAGTCATATGAATCTTTTCGAGAGGGATTTAGTGCAGCAAGCACTTAGACTGCAAAGGCCACTTATGTCAGATAACAGGAAACATTTGGAAGCTACTCTGGTTATTATGTGTCTGGAGTGTTTCTTCCCGGGCTTCAACTGAAAGTAGTCTCTGTCCTAGTTGGGCATTCCCGGTCAACAAATGTTAAATAAAATAAATCATGACCATTGCTACCCTCTCTATGCATCTTTTTTAACACTTTTATTGAATTATCATTTAAGATATACTGTAGACAAACATACATTTATATAAAAGAAAACAAACCATATTAACATGCTCCCAGTTAGAAACATTATACATCACATATATTTTTGTATAACTATAATCCTTTCCAACATTATATAAATTACTCCATTTCTGCATTCCCTTAATTCTCGCTCCTCTACCAAAACATAGTTCTGTATGTTTTGTTCCCACAATTTTCATTTTTTTCTATGTAATTTGCTCCTACCCTTTTATAAAGATCTGACTTCCAGTTCTTTCATCTCTGTTATAATATTTAATACTTTAAATGCAGTTGGTTTAGACTTTGATTTCCATTTTCTAGTATTTACTTTTCGACAGCCACCAGAGTTAAACTTGAAGAGCCTTATCCCTTTCTCTTTGCCTGTACTTTCATATTAATCCCTGATAGGGAAGGCAGTTTCTAGCCTGCAGTCCAAATGTCTTCTTGACCTCTTCCCATTCTGTCATATTTCCCTTTCTTATTTGCTCCCAGTACATTGGTTCCTTTGCCAGTTTTCAACAGTAAATTCCACCCCTCTTAACTATTCTTTGAACCACTAATTGCAGCCATCCCTATCTGAAAATTTTCTTTTCTCCATTCCAGTGTTGGCCTAGTTCTTAGAATACTTTCTACTACTTTATGAATATAATATTTTGTATGGCTGTTTTTCTTAAGAATCTGCATCCAAAATCCCACTTTCTCCTTGAATTCCCCCACCTGTTTTGTCATCACCCCTTTCCACTTTCAATGACAGCTTTCTACTTGTGTTATGTATATTAGCCTTAACTGCATAGCTGTAAAGTATCCCTTCCAATCAGGTCATTCTAAACCACCTTGTTCTGTTAGAAGGATCAGCTTATCCCTCTTGAGCCTTGCCCTCTTACCCTACCAAATAAAATCCTTCAAGTCTATTTAAATTACTATCCACAGCTTCTCTAGTTGATAAAAATATGCCTAACCTCTGTATAAAACTAAAGGGACTGAAAACATTTTAACTGCTTGTATCTTGCTACCTATAGCCATAAACAAGAGCTTGCATTTAATCAGTTTTTATATTATCTTTTTAGTCTCTTCCCACATATCATTAGCTGCCATAACAGAATCATTTTTAATCCATACTCCTAAATACTTCATTTTATTGTTTCCCCACAAATATGAGTATTGCTGAATGAATTCATATGTGGGTACACAGTTTACAGCTGTAACCTTTCTTTTATCTTTATCTTTATTTTATATCCAGAAAAGACTCGACACTGCCTCAACATGTTTCACAACACTGAGATGTCCTTTTCTGTTTTTATCAGGTACAAAATATCATCTGCAAACGAAGCCAACATTTCTTGATTACCATACCAGTTAAATCTCTGAACTTCTGAGTCCCTTATTTTATTTGCCGGTGGCTCTACATATAATTTTTGAGTTCTTTATTTTCTTTGCCATTGGCTCTACATATAAAGCAAATTAAGTGGAAAGAGGGACACCCTTGCTTGGTTCTTCTGTTCAGATACAACTCATCAGAGAAGAACCCTCCCACTTGAAGTTGTTTTGGATCCCTTGTGCATCCTCCTAAGTAACAACAAACCAACAAAGAATTCCACTGTGGATAACTGGTTTCTCTAGCAAAAAAGAAATCTAGACATTAAAGTTGTGAACGAAGAAAGCAAGCACTGCATAAAAACAAATTAACTTTTATTTTTGATAAGCGTTTTCATGCTCTTAAGCAGCGATTCATCAGACCATAGTTGAAGATAAGAACATCACAATTTAAATAAAATAAAACAGTCAAAATCAAAGCACATGAGCATGACTCTGAGTTCCCAATCACAACTAGCGAAGCAAATACAAAGTAACCAAACGCTGGTACTTATTGTTACTTCATTTAAATAAACAAGTCCAGTGACTTCAGGACAGGTCTTAAGGGGACCTTCCCATTCATACTTAAACCTTTGACAACTTTGAGTTTAATGACCCTTCTAGTCTTGTGTTTCTCTGTGGTGTTGCTAAAATCACCTAATCGCTGATCTTCCCTCAAAAGCTGTATGGCCATAAAACGGTGAAAGTATGAGTTTCATCATTCTCATTAATATGTCTGGCTAGAGCACTCCTATCATTGTGAATGCATGTGCCGTAGATGTGTTCCCTAATACGTTCCGTAAGAGAACGATTAGTCTTCCCAATATAAATGACGAACATACACCACAGTATGCTAGACAGACTAAATTCTTGGTAGAGCAATCTGCATTCAGTTTAAAGACATAACTAGTACATGTGGTAGGATGTACAAAATGGTTACTGTTAATGTGTTTGCAGAATGTGCATTCTTGCAGGGTAAAGTGCCTAGATTTATAGTTGAAGTGTCACTCATCTGCATGTTATTCTAACAGCACAAAAGTCTCTTCAAGTTTTTTTTTTTTATTCTTATAGCAAACGTGCAGTTTATCTCCCACCAGTTGTCTAATTTTATCATCAGATAAAAGAATCGGCCAAGTTCTCTAATAATCTTGCAAATATTATCAACATCACTGGAAAAGAACAAAGGAGCTGATACACGCCGTCTGTCAGAGGCAGTGGTGATATCTTCATCTGTTTCAGTGTGTGTTGAAAAATATGGTTTAGCTCAACCAGACCTCATTTTGTTAACATCTAACCTCATCTGTTCTATTTCCTTAATTCTATAGTCTCTCTCTATTAGTTTTTGTTGCATTAAATTTAGATCTTCTTGAAACTTCTCACCATTATCATTCAACCTAGAGAGTCTCATATCTTGTCCTTTTAGAGTAATCATGTATACATAACCAGGATTCATGCTATTCCTATGCAATAGATTGTTCTTTGAGCATGATTTTCTATAGAGACCTTTACCAAAGGACAAGTCAGGATTTCTATGTACTTTAACATCAGGAAAAGCAAATTCACATGTCAGGGGTCGCGACAGCGGAACTCCAGTCCACTAATGATTGGTAGTTGATTTTTACGTGCTGAGATACCAGCCCTGATGCACAACCTTCAACGAAGGTACGCCCATTCATTCATGTCTCCACGCAGAAGACGCTCTAGCTGAGAATCGAACCGGACAGCGTCTTACTGTGAGGTGACAACGCTACCGCAGCACCACCACTGCGGGTTTGTAAGAGTTATGGAAGTATTCAATAAATTCTTTGAGTAAATTCAAAGATCCTGTCCACAACATAATCTCATCCACAAATCTTCTATAAAATTTAACCAAATGAAAAAACCTATTCCCTTCAGGTACATATGTATTTTCCCAAAGAGGTAAAACCATACTATTCTAAAAGGATAAAAAATACTCTAAGAGAAGTTTATGCTATAAGAATATCGTGCGGGTGAGTGACACTTCAGCTATAACTATATAATGGGATGGCACAGTGGTGCAGCAGTAGCATTGTCTCCTCACAGCAAGAGGTTCTCCAGTTCGATTCTCGGCTGTGGTGCCTTCTGTTCGGAATCTGCATGTCCTCCCTGCTTTCGTTTGGGTTTCCTCCGGGTGCTCCGGTTTCTTCCTACATTGCAAAGACATGCATCTGGGTTTCTCCCCGGACCTCTGCTGAAAATCGGCTCATTCCAAGTTGAACTTTCCCAGTTAACAAATGTAAAATAAAATAAATAAAAAATAAACTCTAGGCACTTCACACTGCAAGAAATGCACATTATGACCCCATCATGTGGCCATCCAAGTAAAATGAGGTGGGCCATACATATATGAGTGACAAACACACACCTCCAGGCTGGTCTAACAGTCTGAGACACACAAGACCCTCCAAGTGCTCTAAACCATTGAAGAGAGCCCAGTACAAAGTATTGGTAGCTATAGGCAAACATATCTGCCCAGGGCACACACCCCCACATATCCTATCCTTTGCAAATCTATCTGGAGTCTGCCTGTCACCCTGATCCTGTCTGACTTATATTACCCAACTGTGGACTGGAAATCAGACCAGGCCAGAACATAAATGCACAGAGATTCCACCATTGTAATATATCACCAAGGTGCTGGACCATTTCCACAGCACCAGCAGTCAATTGCTTGTAGGCACACCCCTCAACAGGCTGGATTGTGCAAGAATGCATAGCATTTGACCCATAAACATGGTTTGTGTATCATCCATCCTGTATTCCTCTGGTAAATCACTGTGATGATCTGAGGAGGTATGTCACGAGGTACTGAAACAGTACATGACAGTGTCAAATGGCATATATGACAGATGTCTGCTAAAAAAAGTCCTGTAACCCTAGCAACCCATGCATTACTGAGAGAAATTGTCACAATCACTGTATGGCCCATTGTCCCCATGTTTTGATAGTCTATCTCCAGCTATCCTGCACCAACAGGTTGAGAGGTATGGCTGTAGCACAAAACAAACTGGACTGGAGTACAATCCCTGGAATGGAGTCCCACATGTACTATAGAAGGACACACTGGACATGCTCATACACTTGAGAGATGTCAGTAGGATCTAGGAATGAACAGGCCTTCCCCACCTAGTGCACTTTCCTATTGCCCCACCTTAGCAGTCCTGAAGATGTCTGTCACCATAGAAATCCCTTTTGTTAGGCCCAGCCCCATAAGCTTTGTGGCTTGTGGGATAACTGCATAATGCTATAGTACAAATAACTAGTTAGGAGTTCTAATCTCAGTCCTGGCAAATGTAAAAGTGGGTGTGTGTTCACAAGTAAAAGCTTTTGGGTCCATTCAAACCCAGTACACTTCCCCTTTCTCTACTTTAGCAGTCCTGCAGATATCAGTCATCTTAGAAATGCTTTGTGTCAGGCCTCAGCTCCATAAGCTCTGTGGCTCGTGCGATAACTGCATAATGCTATTGTACAAATAACTAGTTAGGTAGGAGTTCTATTCTCAGTCTTGGCAAATGTAAAAGTGTGTGTGTGTGTGTGTGTGTGTGTGTGTGTGTGTGTGTGTGTGTGTGTGTGTGTGTGTGTGTGTGTGTGTGTGTGTGTGTGTGTGTGTGAGTTGTGTGTGTGAGAGTTGTGTGCAAGACTGAGGGAATTTGTTTGTTTATAGGTTTTATGCCATTCCCACCCACAACACTTCACACTGGCCCATCTCATTAGTCCAGATGATGTCAGTCCCTTATCAGCAACTTTGGCCAGCTGTCACCCCTGTAAGCTTATTAGTGGGTGTGATAAATGCTAAACACTGCAGTACAAATGACTAGTTTGGCAGGGGTTCTACTCTTGTATCTGGCAAATGTGTGTGTGTATGGGTATGTATGTTTGTAAGCAGAAGTATTTTGATACATTTCCCACCCACTGCCCTACTTTATCAGTCCTGTCAATGTCATTCCCCATATCAGCACCTTTGGCCAGCTCTCATCCCAGTAAGCTCTATAGCGCATGCGGTAACTGCTTAACACTATGGTACAATTAACTAGTTAGGTAGGGGTTCTACTCTCACATCTGGCAAATGTGTGTGTGTGTGTGTGTGTGTGTGTGTGTGTGTGTGTGTGTGTGTGTGTGTGTGTGTGTGTGTGTGTGTGTGTGAGTGTCTGTAGGAAATAATATTTTGATAAGTTTACCACCCACTGCACTACTTTATCAGTTGTGCTGATGTCATTCCCTGTATAGGTTCACAAGTGTGTAGTAGGCTAATGGCCCAGGAGGCTTTACAAGCCTAGCACATAGAAGGACCCTGCCATTGTGCCACCCAATATTACTTCCCAGTCCCTGTATCAAGTATTGCCACTGTAGTGATCCTTGGGTTGAACTGTCTATTACCCATCCACTCAAGATTTCTCTGGAACAGGGTCAGCTAGGTACGCTGCATGACATGTATGGGAAGTGTATTCCAGGGCATGTGCAGTCTCTTGGTGAGAGACCTGTCCCACCAGCATGTTGTGGTGATTGTGGTACTGAGGTGGAGGTCTTTGCAGTGTGTGGTGTGGATGGATTTATATGAAGCATTTCTAAAACAGCTGGGTCAGACATGGCTTTGTAAGTCAAGCACAGATAGCTGCTAATTAGGTGATATGACAGAGTATAGCTTGGGTCTTCTGAGTCTGTCTGTATAGGATGTGTGTTTAATGCTTAGGAACCCCTTTGTGAGGTGCTTCTGTGGCCTCTCCAGCTGTAGCAGGTGTCTAGTGAGGTGCATGGCAAATGGGCCATAATACATGGAATGGTCTAATGAGGGAATAGTAGACAGAGATCATTACTTCTGTCTTCCTGGATGCAAAACTCTTGGTAATGCAATGTGCCATATAGAAGGACTTCCTGACCACAGTCGCAATGTGGTGCTTGAAGAAGAAATTGCTGTCAACATGTGTCCTCAGATCTCTTATAATGCCTACAGTGTTCATTGGGCTCCCATTGATGTGGTACTTAATGGGAACTTGAGTGTTTTACCAAAGGGGATGATGATGCATTTTGTGGTTTTAAGCTTCTGGCCATGGTTTCCACACCACTCATTGGTCTCAGGCCTTTCTGTAGGATGTCTGCATCACTTGTGGAGTTCGTGCTAGCTCATAGCTTGCAGACCTCTTTGAACTTGGTCAGCCAGAGTTCCTCTGTGTTGGGCTGAATTCCTGAGAAGTATATGCTGGACAGGACACTATCCAGTAATGATCCCTGTGGGACTCCACTTGTGACTGCTTGCCAGTCTGACTTGGAGTTTGCCACTGTCACAGTGTGTGTTCTGTGAACCAATTCCCTAGTTTGTTGGGTTTATCAATATTTTCTGACTGAGGAATGGTATCAGAAGACTTGGCCAGATCGAGGTAGGCAGTATGCAGTGCATTGCTGTCATACACAACTCTGATGACTCACCCAAAGACATCAACCAGGTTGAGCAGGCATGATCTGCCATTCACAAAGTCAAACTGTGTGGGGTCCAGAGTTAGGAGATCACCCATATCATGGTCAATCAGGTCCCTGATGATGCGGCCCATACCCATACATAGTAGACTTTTCAGGCTACGGGCCCAATAATACCCCAGGTCTGTAGATGCTACCCCTTTATGGAGAGGGATGACTGTTACATTGTGCTATTTTGGAGTGACAAATCTTAAGGTGAGGCTGTGACTGACCAGGGCACACAGATGTGCTGCCAGGTCTCTTTGCATGTCATGCAGAACACAACCACGGATATGTTGGGGTCCCATGAACGCTGTATTCTTGCCTGTGGACAATGCAGGTCTAACCTGGGCTGTAGTAATGCTGGGTGCATGGCATTCATCTGCCATTGTTATTGTTCCCTGGGGGGAGAGGGGTAAAGCTGGCACTGAATGTGTTGGCAAGACTGTGACCAATATCTGTTGTCTCAAGATATGAATTAGCATTGTGCAGTAACTCACAGCACTTGTGGTTATTGCTATGGACGTTGTTGATATAACTATCAAAGGCTTTTGTGATTGTCATCCATGTCTGCTGCAGTTCTGCCCTCACAGCTGCCTGTAGGTGATTCCGTGAGGGATCCCAAGTTGTATTTGAGGCTAATAAGGGGGTTCACCAGTCTTGGGACACCACCTTTTTCTGCAACAGTGTCGTCCTTCTGTTGTACACTTTAGTAATGGCAGGGGACCATCACATTGGCTTCCAGTGTTTGGAGGACAGTGTCTGGGTTCTGTTGGCTATGGCTAGTACCATGCATCCATGTACATGTTTGTGCAGTGCATGTGTATGATTCGACAGTCATGCAGCTATTTCCCATTGGCATGGGTGTAGTGAAGTCATCCACCCCTGTTTTTATGACTGCAAAGATGACTGCAAAGTCAGCTTTGGAGAGGTTTTGCAAGGTGGTTACCTTTGTGGGGGGGTGTGTGTGAGATGTTGAGCTCCATGTTGATTACATCATGTTTGGATCTGACCAGGTAGGGATTGACAACTTTGGTCAAGCAACAGTTCCATATGTAAGTAATCAACCCAAGTTAAGGTTGTTGCATCCTCTACGGGGGGTCAGTATGAGGCAGTCCAGGGCATTGGAACTGATGAAGCGTTGGGCCAGTGTACTGGTGCTTGACTATTTTCCCCAGGTAAGCGTTGGGCCAATGTACTGGTGCTTGACTACTTTCCCCAGGTGATGGAGGGGTAGTTGAAGTCTCCTGCTATATCAGCATTGGATTGGACCTTCATAGATGCCAGGGTGTTGAGGAATATGCATTGACAGTCTAGGGACATAGATGGGGACCAATAGCAGGCTATGGTGTGGATTACACTATTACCCAAAGTCAGTTGTATCAGAATTACCTCCGATGCATTATGCTGTGATACTAGTCTGGAGGTGTGCATATCCAGTATGAATATGGAGACAACAACACCTGTGGAGGGGTGTGGTCCATGTTTGGGGGCTGACAGCTGTGGAATGCATCATAGCCTGTTAACGCAGGGCTGCTGTCTGTTGCTATGAGCCACCTCTCTGTTACAGCACAAATGTCAATGTCCTCCACTCTGAGGAGAGCTTTGAGTGACTGCATCTTGACAGATGTCTACTGTTGAGCATGACCCTCAGATTGCATACATGTCTAGCTGTTTTGGTGGTAATTTGATTTGGAACACTGCCTAATAAGGCACTATAGGGGGTGGCAAAACACTTACCCTGTACCTGGAAACCCATGGCTGACAGATTTAAGACATCCCTGGCAAGGCATTGAGGTCTGTCAGTCATGTTATCCCAAGCAGAGAGATACTGGATCCCCTGAGAATGACACACAACACGTAAGCCAATATCGCAGTCAATTATCTATTGATAATACTGCAGCATCGATCTGGGTGACGGCAGTATACTGCTCAGGGCTGCTGTCACACCCGCCTGGACCACATCATCCGCAAGTTCAACCATGTCTCTTGTCATGTCGTCCAGGGAGGTGTGTCTCGGGTCATTCACACTCAGATGGATGATGACAAAGTGATTGATACTTGCAGTTGTGGAGTGCCTGACTGGGTCTGTCATGTGTTGGATGCTGGCATGTGATAGACAGTTGTCTGTTACCTCCTCCATAATCAACTTAGTGACTGGGAAATTTGTGTGCCGCAGTACTGAGTCATCCATGATCACTGTATTGTGCAAGGTGGTTAGCCTTAGGTGCTTAGGTTGAGGGACACACTGTGTAGGTGACATATGTGTCCTTTGGCATGTGCAATGTCATGGTGTCTGAGTGGGTGTCTGTCTTACTGGTCTGTGCTGTTTGTGTAAATGTCCTTTGAGTGCCCTGTGAAGGTGGGTGCGTGGCTTTTCATTGTATGTCAGGGCTGTCATAGTGGGTGTTTGTTACACATGGTGTGGTGCAGGTGTTGATCTTATCCTCATGACCAGGTAGTCCAGTCTTTGCTGGAGAGTGCATATTTCCACATTTGGTGATATAGGGGTAACACTTACTGATCTGAGTGTTTGGAGTTTAGAGGAGAGGGATGTCTGTGTACATGAGGCAGATGCAACAGTGCCTCAGAATGGACATGTGCTCCAGGTTAATGGGTGAAAGCACATAAAACCGCACTTCAGTCATACCAGGAGGGGTGGTCATAACTAGTAAGTACTGGGGCTAATTCTGTGATGAACAAGTACTGCTGATGACTCCCAGGTGTGATACATTTACTGATACAATAACCTGTTGAAGTGCAAAGCTGTAATTCTATTTGAAGTGCAAGGCAGAAAGAACTAGCAAGATGTAAGGGAGAAACTGAAGGCAGACTTCCTGCCACCTCAGCTGTGCAGTTATCAGCATCTTTGGCCAGTTGTAAGTCCACTAAGCTCTGTAGCACGTGCAGTAGCTGCGTAACACTATAGTACACATAACTGGATAGGCAAGGGTTCTAATTTCAATGCTGGCAAGTGTGTGTGTGTGTGTGTGTGTGTGTGTGTGTGTGTGTGTGTGTGTGTGTGTGTGTGTGTGTGTGTGTGTGTGTGTGTGTGTGTGTGTGTTTGAGAGTGAGAATCATGTACTGTGTGGGTTATACCATTTTTGACTTGTGTACCGCCTTTCACACTTCCCTCACTCCAATTTAGTAGTCCTGTTGATGTCACTCACCTTAGAAGTACCTTTGAACTAGGTGGAATTGTATAAGCTCTTTGCACAACTGATAACTGCGTAATACCATAATACAAATAACTAGATAGACAGGAGTTCGAATCTCAATACTGGCAAGTGTATGTGTGCATCAGATACTGTGTGGCTTATACTATTTTGATTTGTGTACCACCCTTTACATTTCCTCCACCCTATTTTACTAGTGCTGCTGTTGTCATTCACCTTAGAAGGACCTTTGGACAAGGTGAAATTGTGTAAGCTTTGTGGCGCATTTGCTAACAGTGTCATACCATAATACAAATAACTAGATAGGCAGGAGTTCTAATCTTAGTACTGGCAATTGTGTGTGTGTGTGTGTGTGTGTGTGTGTGTGTGTGTGTGTGTGTGTGTGTGTGTGTGTGTGTGTGTATCATATCTTATGTGGCTGATACCATTTTGATGTGTGTACCATGCATGGCAGGTGACCACCTCCTGATGCCATTACTTTATATAGTGTGGTAATAGCATCTGTCTCGCATGCAGCATGTGAAACCATTTTACAGGCCATACCAGTCCTCTGTACAGATGTGTCTGGAACATCCAGATGTTTGGAACCTATTAGTGCTCTGTCTGCCTTAACAGTGCCCATGTATGTGATATTGTTGCCAAATAGGCCACAGTGACTGTACTGACACATATGGCAGCATCAGGTATCATACCGGACTGAAGCAGCATACTGATAAAACGTCTGCTACCCTCTCACTTGTCCGGGCTTGTAGGTGCAACACATGAGTCCAGATGCTTGGTTTGGCAAGTGAATTATTCATGGCATGGGTCACATTAAAGGTTGAGAAAGGTGTGTACTGACGTATTGTGGTCTCAATCAGTATATATCAGAAACAAATGGCATCTTAACAGGTTTATGCACATTTTATATCCACTTTATAGTAGTAATGTTTCACACATGTCCCTACCTTAGTCAGTTTGTCCAATACATTTTGCTGGTGTCTGTCCAGACGTCTTGCACTGACAGGTTGTGAGGTATGCAACAGGGATGTTACATTCTCTTCAGTTAGGCCCCTGTGTTGACCACTGTGATGCAATACAATTAATCCCACCATAAGTGAACATGCACATATAAAGCAATTTGGCTATTAGTCATAGCTGTCTGGATTGTAACTTGCATGCCCTCCACATGCCTGGGGTATTGCCAAAGCACAACTGAACAGTTCCATACTCACCAGCTTCAGTCTGCTGTCCCATATGCAGACCAGAGTGACCTATGTAGTTGTGTGAGAGAGATATCGTCAGCAGACTCGCATGTGCCCTTGGTAAAAGCCGGATGCAGCATGTCTGCACATTTACAGTACAACACTCAGTACTACACAAGTTGCTATCCTTCACCATAGATTTGTACTTCTGGGCATTAGCAATCTCCATCCACAACTGCAGTCTGACCTGGCACATGCATGTAGATGCTGTACAGATACAAGGGGATTATATTATATTAGCGAACCCTTGAAATTACGAAGGCTGTATAATCAACCCAAACCGTCTGAAAATGCAAAATGATGAACACATGGATCAGTGATTTTTTTTTTCCCCAGGGAAAAAAAAAATAAATCACTGATCCATAAAAAAAAAAAAAAAAATATATATATATATATATATATATATATATATATATATATATATATATATATATATATAATAAATAGTGTGGGGGGTTTGCCCACCCTACTTGAATATACCAAGTCCGAGATCGCACCACAATGGAGTAGATGGCAGTCCCGAAAATGGCCCAGTGATTTTTCCCCCTAGGAAAAAAATAGCTGGTCTGTGCTTTCTACATTTTGCCATTTTGAGTAAACACGTTCGAAACAGCATTCGCAAATTTAAGTGTTAGATTAAATAATAGGAACCTGATACAAGTATATCTCATACAGTAGTCTATAAATACCCACTGGGACCTTACCTGCATGCTCCTTGTCCATTGTGTGGGTGTCACCCACCTCCAGCAAGTGGGGCTTTGTTCCCTGGTGTTGTAGTGTGATTGGTGGCCCAAGCTTGGCAAGGAGCTCCTCAGCTGGTGTCAGTGGGGGCTGCATGGCTGGACCCCCACCTGTGGTTGTGGGGTCCCTGGCCACGGCAGCAGCCCTTTGCCAGGCATGGTGTATGAGGTTGATGGCATGATACTGCACCTGCTCATATGTACATGCGTGCAGGCCCACCTTACTTACCCTGTGGACAGGGTCATCCCACAGGGTGGTCCTCTTCCACAGATGTTGCTGGCTTCAGCCCAATAGTACTGTGTGGTTCTGTATTATGGCTTCCATTATCAGGTATCATTCCACTGGTGAAAAGGTTTCCTGCCTGTGATGTGAAATTGCACCTGGTAGACACTAACAGGGAAACACAAGACCCAATACATTTGGCAACAATATGTCCAATACCTGCACATGTACCTTGAACACCAGTAGCCAACACTCAGAACCATACCAGTAGCCACCACTCACAACCACACCATACCCCTGTAATTTATCAGCACAGTATCAGCTTGCATTGCACTCCTGATACTGAGTCTTATTGCCCGCTGTGAGGGCAAGTTGATTGTATAATCCCTCATTCAGGTCTGTGTAAATGGATGACATTAGCCATCTTCCATGCAGATGGTGTGTGAATGGTGCTGTGGGTTGGTGTGACTACAGTGTGTAATGCAGCTGGGCGCACATGCCTGAGTTCCTGTAGGATGCAGACAGGGATGATATGATGTCCCATGGATACTTGCATGTGTTGCCTTTCAATAGGCAATATAAACCTGCTCACTGGTGATGAGGGGAGAGGTGAGGGTACAGTACATAGCCACCTATAGTGATGCTGAGCCAGAGGGTGATGTTTGCCCTAACCCTATCTGCAGCAGGTTGCCTGTAGCTATGTTATGTGTGTATGTATGATAGTCCACCATTACAGGTTGGGTTGGTTTGTTGCCGCTGAGATTGCAGACATATGGGAAGATGGCCTTGTGATTGTCCTTGGTGGATGTCTCCAGTGTGTAGTCATAGTTGGCCTTACAGTAATCCAGCTGTGACCTTGTATGCTTGTTCAGACAATGGCTGACTTGATGCCAGGTTGGTTTCTGTCCCTACTTTGCCCTGTACAGCCACTATAGGGACCACGTCTGTGGTTTGTGTAATGCTCTTGTCCCGCAAAGGGGATTACTCTACTTTGGTGGAGGCAGGTATGACAAGTAAGGTATTGCTGAGTCCATACAGCCATGTATGTGTTCAATCAGTTGTTTGTAGTGGGCATGGCCACAAAGTCATAACACAATTGGACACCTCTCCAGTTTAGTAATGATCATGCTTATTATACTAACCATGGCTGTGTCATGGCAATGCAACAACCAGTAGCTGTAGAAATGTCACTCTTTTGGGTGCACAGTAACTAAGATTACACACGTGTACAACATGTACAGCTTTTTTAACTGACATTTTGCATCCCATGTCTGTTTTCATGAGGTGGACACGTATACCTACTCATACTGCCATGTGCATAGGTAATACCTCACATACATGTCTGTTCTATGTCAGTATGGCATATTCACACTCTTGCTGCTCAATCATCCTCTCAACCTGTTACAGCAGGACATCTGTAGGATGCCATGCATACATGGGTACAATGGGACAAAATCAGTTAGTGTCTCAGTATTGCTGTTACATACTTGAGTCATTCAATAGCACAGTAGCCTTTGCACTGACAGGCATCCCCTGGAGGATGTCCAACAGTCATATGGCAGGAAGAGAGGAGAAAGGCTAGGAGGGTGGTATTAAGGGTAAGAATTGTCAATGTTGGCAGTATGACAGGTATAGGGACCATGCTAGCTGATATGATGGCCAGGGGATGGTTGATATAATGTGTGTGTGCGCAAGAGACCAAATGGAACAGGGTGTGGCTAGGTGTATGGTAGGCAGGTCACAATTGTGCTATCATAGTGTGGACTGGAGGGGGGGAGGGGTAGGGCTTCTGCTGAAGGAACAGTATGCCAAGATTGTTATTGGAGGATGACATAAGTGTCTGATAGTGATGTTTCTAAATCTGTAAGCTGATAGTGTAATGATGATTGTTGTTAGTGCATATGCTATGCAAGTTGGTTGTGCGATGGATGAGAAAGAGAAATGTGACATCAGCTGGATGACGTGGTGATGACTGTACCCAAGGGTGACAGAGACTGGTCATTGCAGCAGATGTTGATGGGTATGTTGGTAAAGGGAATAGAGGGGATGGGGAATTAATGGGGAGTATGTATGGTGTTAAAAGGAGTGGAGACAGTGAGATGGTAGTGCATTTTGCAAAAGGATGGACATGGCTTTGGTGAATGTGTACTATAACACGAGTGAGGAGCATAGGGTGACATACAAGAGTGGCATAAGATGCACACAGGTGGAATATATCCACTGTAGGAGGGCCAGTTTGAAGGAGATTGGAGACCGTAAAGTGGTGACAGGGGAAAGTGTATTTAGGCAGCAGAGAATATTGGTATGTAAGCTGATGGTGATCAAGAAGAGGAGGAGTGTGGGGGCAGCACCAAGGATCAAATGGTGTGAAATGGAAAAGGGTGATTGTGAGGTCGAGTTCAGGGAAGAGTTAAGACAGGCACTGGGTGGGAGTGACAATCTAACAAATATCTGGTTAACAGCAGAGCTGGTAAGGGAGACAGGTAGAAGGGTTCTTGGGGTGATGTGGATGGAGGAAGCAGTACAAGGACACCTGCTGGTGGACTGAGGAAGTACTAGACAGTATACAGAGACAGAGGTTGGGGTAGAAGGAGTGGGATTGTCAGAGAGATGAGGAAAGTAGGCAAAAGTATGAGGAGATGATGTGCATAGCAGAGAGAGAGAGAGGTGGCAAAGCCTGAGGATGGGCATATGCAGAGTTCTGTGGCAGGTTGGACACTAAGGAGGGGGATGAAAGGAATTGTACTGATTGGCTAGACAGATGCACTGAGCTAGGAAAGATGTGCAGCAGATAAGGGTGATATAGGATGATGAGGTATATGTACTCGCAAGCGAGGAGAGTGTGTTGAGCACATGGACAGCATACCTCAAGAGGCTGATGAATGAAGAGAATGGGATTCCAAGCTACATTAGGCAAAGCTCCTCGCTGACCCTCTTTAAGAGAAAGCTTGAGTGGATGGGAAATAGAAAGTTTACCACAGGGATCACTTCAATGACTCTGCTGGGCAGAGGCACAGGGAACTAATCTAAGGGGGGGTGGCGAAAGCCAACACATTCCGGCTAGGCTTATAAATGCCTTCGGGCAGATAGCCTAGTACCTACCTATGAACCTATGTGGTGAATCAGAAAGTGCAATGGCTAAACTAGGAGGCTGTAAGGATAGCTATGAAGAAGATGAATACTGGCAAGCCTGTTGGTCCGCGTTACACACCTGCGGAAGCAGTGGGTTGTTTAGGGGAAATGGCAGTGGTGTGTTAGCCAGACTGTTTACTTATATCTTGGGAAGTATGAGGTTGCATGAGGAGTGGAGAGAAAGTGCTTGGGTATGGTGTTAAGAATGAGGTTGATGTGCAGACCTGTGATAACTACAGAAGGATAACATTGACCAGTCACAGCATGAAGTTATGGTGCTTGGGTACAGTGTTAAGAATGAGGTTGATGTGCAGAGCTGTGATAACTACAGAAGGATAACCTTGACCAGTCACAGCATGAAGTTATGGGTATGAGTAGTGGAAGCTAGGTTATGCAGGGAGGTGAGGAGTACTGGTCAGCAGTATGGTTTCATGTGTGGAAAGGGCACTACCGATGTGATGTTTGCTCTGAGACTTTTACTGGTGGAATACAGAAAGCATATGACAGGATACCTAGACAGGAGTTGTGGTTTTGTTTGATAAAGTCATGAGTGGAAGAGATATATGTATAAGGGTGGTATGACAGCATTGAGATCTGCATTGGGATTGACGGATGTGTTTAAGGTGGAGGTGCAATGACATCAGGAATCAGCTGTGAGTCCTTTCTGATTTGCAGTGATGATGGACAGGAAGACAGACAAGATCATACGGGAGTCCCTGTTGACTATGTTGTTTGCAGATGACATTGTGATCTGTATTGAGAGTAGGGAACAGCTTTTGGAGACCCTGGAGAGGTGGACATATGCTCTAGAGAGGAGAGGAATGAAGGTCAGCAGCACTAGGACAGAATATCTGTGTGTGAATGAGAGGGAGGATAGCAATGTTTAGGATGCATGGAGTACAGTTGGCAAAGGTGGGTGTGTTCAATTGATTGGGATCAAAATTTCAGAGAGTAATGAGGGCTATGGAGGACAAGTGAAAGACAGTACAGGCAGGATGGAGAGGGTGGAGAAGAGTGTCAGGAGTGATTTGTGACAGACAAGTACCAGTAAACATGATAAGTAAGTTCTCCAAGAGGGTAGTGAGACCACCTATGTTATATAGGTTGGAGACAGTGGCATTGACAAATAGGCAGGAGTCATATCTGCACATGGAAGGGTTACAGATGTTATGATTTGCACTGGGTGTGACACAGGTGCACAGGTTTAGCAATGTGTATATGACAGGCTCAGGCCACGTTGGACGGTTAAGAGACAAGGTTGGAGCAGCAGCATTACATCAGTTTGGACATGTGCTGAGGAGGGGTGCTGAGCATATTGGAAAAAGGATGGTAAGGATGTAGCTGCCAGGTACGATGAAGAGAAGAAGGCCTCAGATAAGGTTTCTGGATGTGGTGAGAGATGACATGCAGGTGGTTGGTGTGAGTGAGCAGGATTCAGAGGACAGGCAGAAATGGCAACAGATGATCCACTGTGACAATCCCAAATGGGAAAACCAGAGGGCAATGAGGGGGGATGTTGTAATGTCAGTTTTCACAGATTTGGCAAGGATTTGACAGACATAACACAACTCTATGGATAAATGAGTACAAATATGAGGCACACATATGGTCAGTGTGCAGAACACTGGACAGTTGAATGGTATGAGCTTGGCATATAACATGGAGATGTTAAGTTGTCAATCTCGCCTTCATTCTTGCTGGATGGGTTCGGAGCCGATCCTCGGCTCCGCACTTGCTTTAGCTCGAGAACTCCTTTTACCAGCTCGAGGCAACCCTATATCCCATGATGCAAGGCGGAACTACCTCAGATCTCGTTTGCCGCTTAGCGAAAGAGGTCTCCTTTGCCAGCTGAGGTAAGTTTTTTCTTGTTAAAGAAGAAAAAGTTTAGTTAGGGGTTTACGGCTCATATCTTATGCAGCCGATGGAGCGAGCAGGGCCGCAGGCACAGGTGTTGCTCTTAGACGCCAAGCCTGGATGCGGCTGTGTAATTTTGCGGACCCCTTTAAGGCGTCCTTCACCAACACCCCCTTTGACGGTTCGGCTTTGTTCGGACCTCAGGTGAAGGATACTTTGACCAGATGTGAACAGGACGGTAAAACTCTTTCTGCCGTTGGAGTCCAGTTTTCCACTCCTTCTAGACCATATCCCAAGGGTCAGAAGGGGGGAAGATGTGGTTCCGTAAAGCCCAAGGAGCTACACGGACACACGTGGTCAGTTTACCCCCAGAGGCAGAGGGGGTAACAATAATAGATGCCGCCCTAGAGGCAGAGGGGGTCCTCAGAACCAGGGCAACAGGGAGTCTCTTCCTGAGAAGCCCTTTCAGCATCCCTGAGGTGTTGCCCGACTGTCCACCCTTGGAGGCAGTCGGGGAAGAATTTCGCTACCCAGTAGCCTGGCAATCCCTATCACAAGAGAAGTGGGTACAGTCGATCATATCCGAGGGTTACAAAATCCCCTTTGAAAGGTTTCCAGACCTCTACAATCCCTTCCAGACATCTCACCCGGTCAAAGGATTTGGCAAGACAGGAAGTTTCAAAACTCCTGGAAAAGAGCCATCAAACAGTGCCGGCAGACCAAGTAGGATCCGGCTTCTACTCAAGATTCTTTTTGGTCCCGAAAAGGACGGGAGATTGGAGACCGATACTAGACCTAAGCAGACTAAACAAGTCTGTCAGAAAGGCAAGATTCCGGATGGTCACGCTGCAATCCATTCTGCCCTTTCTGGGCAAGGACAACTGGATGTGCTCTATAGACCTTCAAGATTCACAGACGCTCCAGAAGGTTTCTCCGCTTTCGGCTGGGAGCCAGTCATTACCAATTCAGAGCACTGCCCTTTGGCCTCACTTCAGCCCCCAGAGTGTTCACCAAATGCATGGCAGTGGTCACAGCTCACCTGAGACGTCGAGGATTCCAGGTGTTTCCTTATTTGGACGACTGGATCCTCTCCGCCACCTCCAAGCATCAGCTTCTTCGGTCCAGAGACTACACCCTACAGCTTTGCAAGAGTCTAGGAATTGTAAATTTGAAAAATCCTCTCTGCTGCCTTGCCAATCTATCACCTTTATAGGCAGAGTTAAATATCAAAATGTTAGCCAGGCTAACAGATCAAAGGATTCTGGACATCCAGAAATTTGTTCAGCTTCTGTTACAAAGCAACAAGGTCAAAGCCAGGTTTGTCTTGAAAGTTCTAGGCCTAAGGGCTGCAGCCATTGTTCTTCTTCCACTGGCTCGCTTCCACATGCGTCTCCTGCAGTGGATGTTATTCACGCAGTGGTCGTACCACGATCTGCCCATGAGACACGAGATCTTAGTGACACAGTCTTGCAGGGCTCATCTACGATGGTGGATATCTTCCCTCTTCTTCATCAGGGCCGACCCTTTGTTCCCTCCTCCAGTTGCCACAGTCACCACGGATGCCTCTCTGATCGGGTGGGGGGGGGCATTATCAGGGCAGGATGGTCCACGGGATGTGGCAACCCATAGAATACCACCTGCACATAAATGTCCTGGAGATGAGAGCAGTGCTTTTAACGTTGCAAGCCCTCGGCGACTTTCTTCCCACAGGGACTATTGCAGTACAGACGGACAACATGTCCGTGGTCTGGTACATCAACAAACAGGGCGGAACCAGGTCCTATCCCTTATGTCGAGAAGCTCTCAGACTTTGGCAATGGGCGATCTCTTTTCAGCGGTTTCTGATAGCAACGCATCCCGCAGGTCCAACCTATTGGCGGACAGGCTAAGCAGATCTATTCTGATGCCTCACGAGTGGTCTCTCAATCAATCTGTAGTGGATCAGATTTTTCTGAAGTGGGGCACCCTTCTTGCGATCTTTTCGCTACCCCTCAAAACAGCAAGTGCCCAGATTACTTCACACTATTTCCTCTTCCAGGCCAACCCTTGAGAGACTCTCTAACCCAGGATTGGCCTCGGGGACTTCTTTATGCTTTTCCTCCCTTTCCATTGATTCCACAAGTCATTCAGAAAGCCACCGCTTTGAGAGCCAAATTGATCCTCATTGCTCCATATTGGCCTCGACAAATTTGGTTTCCGTCTCTACATCATCACCTTCTGGTGCAGCCCTGGCATCTGGACCCAGTTCGGATCTTTTGATCCACCAGTCGGGTCAGCAGCACCGGGCCATTCATTCTCTCAACCTCACTGCTTGGTTGCTCCACTTCCTTCCCTAGCCAGGCTACCAATGATTTCTGACTCAGTCAGAGACATTTTAGTGTCTTCTTTAAAGTCCCCACTAGAACTGTTTATGCTAGCAAGTGGCGACGTTTTTCTATTTGGGCAAACGCCAGAAATATTGATCCTTTTACCGCTCCTGTACATTCTGTTTTGGATTTCCTGGAGGTTTTTCATTCGGGATCTTTCATCTACAGTCAAAGTACAACTGGCTGCTATTTCCAAATATGTTGGCTTGCATGACAATAACATCATGTCTCATAGGTTATGCAAAGCCTTTTAAGAGGAGTTTTTCTCCTAAAACCGCCTGTGAAACATCCTCCTCCGCAAATGGGATCTAAACTTAATGTTGGCATCCCTAATTCTACCTCCTTTCGAACCGTGCTACGTGTTCTTTAAAGTTGTTGATGTGGAAAACTATATTTTGCTGGCTGTTACTTCTGCAAGAAGAGTTTCTGAGATTCAGGCCCTCTGTATTCGTTCACCTTATCTGGTGTTTCATAAGGATAGGGTTTCGCTCAGAACTAACCCTTCCTTTCTTCCCAAGGTTGTATCTCAAACCAATATTAACCAATCTATTGATCTACCAGTTTTCTTTCCTAACTATTCTGACAGAGCTGAACAGAAGCTGCATTTTTGGATGTTCATCGTCAGCTCAGGTACTACTTACATAGGACTAAACAAATTAGAAAATCAGACCAATTGTTTGTCTCCTATGCAGAAAACAGGTTGGGTCTTCCAGTATCTAAAGTGACCTTATCTAGATGGTTGACTTCCACCATTTCCTATGTGTACTCTCTAAGGGCAAACAACTATCTTCTAAGCCAAAAGCACATTCACCAGGAGTCTATCCACTTCTGTAGCCTTTCAGGATAGACTTCCATTGACACTATTTGTGCAGCAGCTACTTGGGCCACACCTCATACCTTTGTGTCTCATTACAAGTTGGATTTGGCCTCCAGAGATAGGGCCAGTTTTGGTTCCACTGTTCTCAAGAGTCTGTTCCATTGAGCCACCCGGGATACAGGTGCTAGGACCTTGGTCCCATCCAGCAAGAATGAAGGCGAGATTGACAACTTAACATTTAGAAGTTATGTACCTACCATAACGTTCCATGTTAGTTGTCTTCTCTCGCCTTCTTTCTTAAGGCC
>NC_056739.1:791450413-791465413 GCF_019279795.1 Protopterus annectens
TTGGGTCAGGACAATTGGATGTGCTCCATAGATCTTCAGGATGCATACTACCATATCAAAATGGACAGGCGCTCCAGAAGATTCCTCTGCTTCCGGCTGGGAGCCAGTCATTATCAGTTCCGAGTTCTGCCCTTTGGTCTCACCACAGCCCCCAGGTGTTCAGCAAATGCATGGCAGTAGTTACCCCTCACCTGAAAAGGCAAGGATTCCAGGTGTTTCCCTATGTAGACGACTGGCTCCTTACTGCTACCACCAGACATCAGCTGCTATGAGCCAGGAACTACACTATCCAAACTTGCTCCAAGCTAGGTATCACAACAAATTTCGAAAAATCTGCATTGTCGCCTTGTGAGTCTATAACCTTTATAGGCGCAAGTTTAAGTACAAAAGACATGTCAGCGAGACTTCCGTTACACAGAGTACTAGATATTCGCCGACATGTACAGGTGTTATTAGGATGCAAGAAAATTCAGGCCAGATTCGTCCTAAAAACATTGGGCCTCATGGCAGCAGCGATCATACTAGTCCCCCTGGCTCTTGTTCATATGAGGATTCTTCAGTGGCTGCTTTTCACCCAATAGTCATTTCAACAACTACCAATGTCTCACATGATTATGATTACACAGACATGCAAAGACCAGCTTGCTTGGTGGATGGTTTCCCCGTCAGTACTCCAGGGCAGACCATTTGTTCTTCCTCCTTCAGTAGCCACGGTGACCACGGATGCCTCCCTGATCGGGTGGGGGGTGCACTTTCAGGGCAGAACAGTCCAAGGCACATGGCAACCCCACGAGTACCATCTGCATATCAATGTCTTGGAGATGAGAGCTGTGCTTTTAGCGTTGCAAACTCTTCAGAACTCTCTTCCCACTGGGACCATTGCAATTCAGACAGACAATATGTCGGTAGTGTGGTACATCAACAAGCAGGGTGGAACCAAGTCCCTATCCCCTATGTCGAGAAGCACTCAGACTCTGGCAATGGGCTATCTCTTCCCAGCGGTTTCTGATAGCAACGCACATCCCTGGGAAGTCCAACGTTATAGCGGACAGGCTGAGCAGAGCAATTCTCATGCCTCACGAGTGGTCTCTCAATCAGACAGTGGCGGACCAAATCTTCCGCAAATGGGGTCAGCCTTGCTGCAACCTTTTCGCCACCCCCTTCAACAGCAAGTGCAACAGTTTCTTTTCTCTACTCCCTCTTCCCGGATACCCTCCCAGAGACGTTCTAATCCACAATTGGCCTCAGGGACTTCTTTATGCATTCCCTCCATTTCCCCTGATTCCCAAACTAATACAGAAAGCTACCACGCTGGGATGCAAGATGATCCTCATTGCCCCTTACTGGCCTCGACAAATTTGGTTCCCATTCCTGCATCATCACCTCCTGGAGCAGCCCTGGACCCAGTACCAGATCTCCTGATCCATCAGTCAAGCAGGCTGCACCAATCTCTGCAGTCTTTCAACCTCACTGCTTGGTTGCTCCACTTCCAACCTTAGCCAGGCTTCCGGACATTTCCCAATCGGTGCTTGAAATCATCTTATCTTCGCACAAATTTACCACCAGAAGAATTTATGTTAGTAAGTGGAAACGTTTTTCTTGCTGGGCAGAGTCTAAAAACATAGATCCCTTTTCAGCCCTGGTCCACCACGTTTTAGATTTCTTAGCGGAACTTATTCAGGCTGGGTCCTCTTCTGCCACCATTAGAGTTCAGTTAGCCGCAATTTCAAATTTTCATACAGGCCTATCTGAAACTAGTATCATGTCCCATAAGCTTTTCACAAAGGCATCGCTTTGCTCAGGCCCCCAGTAAGAGATCCCCCGCCTCCGTGGGATCTTAATTTGATCTTAGCTTCCCTAATATTGCCCCCCTTTGAACCCGCAGCTTCATGTTCCTTAAAGTTTCTTTCTTGGAAAATCCTCTTTCTTGTGGCAGTTAGCTCAGCCAGAAGAGTTTCCGAACTCCAGGCCCTTTGTGTTCGCCCTCCTTATTTAGTTTTCCATAATGACAGAGTTTCCCTCAGGACTATTCCCGCCTTCCTTCCTAAGGTACCTTCTGAGAATAATCTGAATCAGTCCATTGATCTTCCGGTCTTCTTCCCAAATTATTCCAACAAAGCTGAACATAAATTACATCAGTTGGATGTTCATAGACAATTCCATTTCTACTTGCATAGGACTAAACAAATTAGAAAATCAGATCATCTCTTTCTGTCCTATGCTGAAGGTAAACAAGGTCTACCAGTGTCTAAAGTAACTCTATCTAGGTGGTTGACTTCTATTATTACTTTGATTTATCAACTGAGGAACAAGCAGCTCCCAGCTAAACCAAAAGTCCACTCTACTAGGGCTTTAGCTACTTCTGTAGCTTTTCAGGCAAGATTACCAATGGAAGCCATTTGTGCGGCAGCTACATGGGCCAGTCCCCATACATTTATTTCTCATTATAAGTTGGATGTGGCCTCTAGGAACAGAGCTGATTTTGGTTTCACTGTGCTGAAGAGTCTGTTCCGATGAGCCACCCAGGACTGAGGTGCTAGGGACGCTGTCCCAACCAGCAAGAATGAAGGCGAGATGGACAACTTAACATTAAGAAGTTATGTACCTACCATAACATTCCATGTTAGTTGTCTTCTTCTCGCCTTCTTTCTTGCGTCCCACCCTCCATCCCCCTATCCTAATACACCGAGAAGAGTTGCCCTCTGAGTTCCTTTTAGCTGGATGGGTCTTATCCGGTTTGTTCCCTCAACCTTTTAGCTCTGTAGCTAAACATATGCTGTTAGGACAGGAGTCCTTATATTTGTCTGTAGTTAGGTCTACCAAACGAGATCTGGGAATCTAGCGCCATGCATTGTGGGATATGGGGAGGCCTCGAGCCAGTAAATAGCTCTTGAGCTTTAGAAGATGGCCGAGTTGGAGCCGAGGATCGGCTCCGAACCCAACCAGCAAGAAAGAAGGCGAGAAGAAGACAACTAACATGGAACGTTATGGTAGGTATATAACTTCTTATATTGTTATGGATATATATATATATATATATATATGTATATATATATATATATATATATATATATATATATATATATACACATATATATATATATATATATATGTATATATATATATATATATATATATATATATATATATATATATATATATATATATATATATATATATATATGTATATATATATATATATATATATATATGTATATATATCGCCACACTTATCTCTCTCTATATATGTAAGTATTTTTTTCATGTATATATTTGTAGATAATCATTCCTGATTGCACAGTGTGTCTTTCCTATTGTAAACTGACTGTACTGCATGATATGTTGTAAAAAAAAAAATCCTAACATCTCATAGCTAAGATGGCCTACTGGTAAATTGCTGTGACTATGGTGTATAGCATCCCGGGTTCAAGACTGAGCATGGCTGATTTTGTTGTTGCTGGCCAGAAGAAGGGCTTCTGGATACAGAGTGATTAAGGCAAGGCACTTTTAAGCAGTTGTAAGAGGGTTTGCACAGCACTAAAACATGATTAACCCGTTAGGGACTTAAACTATGTAGGCTTCGCTTACCGACGCTTACCAGTGCGCAAATATGCTTAGCACAGCTAACTACTGGTTGTCATTCACAGTTAAGCAATGTGTAAATCTGCTAAGCATAGCTCAGCCCTCATAACCATTGCTCACATTTCAGTGTCATAAAATAGCAGAGTAATGACATCATGTGATAGGTTTATTTAACTTCCTGTACATAACATGATTTTATGTGCTCTCATTACAGTAACAAGGGGTGTGACTGTACTGTACAGGGCACTTGGGTATACATGGGTATTATCACATGTTTTTTGTTTGCTTTTTTTTTATACATGGGTAGTATCACATGTTATATGCACTCACACTTGCATGTTACACCAGCTATAGTACACTGGTCGACGAATATGATTCAACACAAATTGTATTATGAAATTAGTACTAGCTGATTTTAAAATTTTAATTGCCTATGTAATGAGCATTGAATTTAAGCCATATGACTACCTCATGTTGTTTTTTTTTTCTTTCTCACTGTTAATATTTGCCAGATTTTAAGCCTTCAGTTTGCTATAATAGCTGTATATAAGACTAAGTATCGTAATTGCACTCTTACTGTATACAATGTCACTACCTGCTACTACTGTAGGAACTGTCTTCTAGAAGCATTGTTATACAAGATTATTGGTCTGGTCTCCCACTTGACCAATTTATGCTGTTCTAGTCTTTTTACCATTATGAATGTCTGTTACTATTTTTTCTTTATTGTATTATACAATTTTCTTTCTGCTAACAAAATAGTTTAGTAACAGTGGAGCTTTTCTCCCCGGGCCTCTGCTGAAAAAGGGTTTTATGTCCAGTCGGACTCTCCCGGTAAACAAATGTAAAATAAAAAATAAATAAATAGTACTGTAGACACTGCTTTTCCATGCACAATTAGATTCCCTATTTTAGTACTCCAACCATGCACCTCTGCATGCAGAGCTGGTACTGTGAGTACTACACTATCTTGTTCTTGGTGTTTCAGCTGTTTGTTTTCTATGTCTCTCCTATTGGATATTAATATGATATTATATTAACTGTAGAGTACTATGTTTTTTGGCCATGTCATTGAGGACTGGTGTCATGTAGTAATGGCATACATTTCAGTTTCAGATTTCTATCATTCAGAACATTCATCCTAATGCATAACATGTTTGCTGTCCACTTTGTCATCTGTGCAGATGTCAGGTATTGCTAAGGTCATACAACTATGTAGGTGCCCACATAGTTTTGTGCTGTGGAGCTGGTCACTGCTGCCAGCTCCAACAAATGTGACATCCTTCATGTGGGCCATGGCCCTTTTCCTTGCCTGTGTGAGGGACATTACAGAGGTGGTGGGCTACAGATTCACAGATAGTAGGTGGGAATGCTTCACAGGACAGGACATTTGGAGACAGCACAACAACATGGGGGACATATCTCCAGAATTGTGAATAGATTCTATGTCATCATCAGTGCTGTTATACACATGGTAGGTTTATAGATTGACAGGGTTTGTGTGGACATGCATTTAGTGAGTGACTTCAAGTCTGACAGTGATACGTCTCTGGCATACCTCTTCACTGACATGCTCTCCACAGACTGGCCACATGATTGCCTGCTATGTTTTGTCTGTTCCCCAGAAAATTGTTGTCCTTGAAAAATCAGTCAGGGACTCTGGAAAATGCAGTCAGTAAATACTAAAATCCATTGGTATTACTGACTTCATATTCCTCATAAAGGATATGTTACAACAAACCCAGTAACATCAGCAATTGCCTAAATTTCTGACAGCAATATGTCCAATCTACACCTGTTTGTGCCTCTGTCCGCAAATGATGTCATGCTTTGTCCAGATGTCATGCACTATGAGGCTGAGACATATTTAGTATCATTATTTTTTGCCTTCATTCCTCCTGCCATCCCGGTGATGTAGTAGACCCACAGACCTGTTATAGGGAAGAGGCCATAAATATCAGTCCTGAACCTGTACATTCTGAGGTGAACTGTACATTTGAGAGGTCTGTGTATGTCTGGCCATTGTTGATAGACTGTCAGGATTATGTATACGTCATGTGTACATGTTATTTGGGCTGTGTATGGAGGGGGGGGTAGATGGAAGTGTTACGGCTCCTTTTTTATCTCACTGTGCATGCTGCTCCAGTGTCTGCTGGTCTGTTGGCTGTATGCCTTTGTAGGGGCAGACTGAGATGTGTCCTGTACCATGGTCATGATTCAGACTGCTCTGAGAATTGGGCAACTATATGCAGGAGTAGTGTTTGACTGGAAAACTATTATGTATTTCTTCACACAGTCTGTATACGCTACTGTTCACCTGACCTACCGGTATGTGACTGTGGTGGAATTGGTTGTGGGTATGCACTTTCACACTGGTGTCTGATTTTTGGTGCTTTAACGTTCCTGTAGTGCCTGACATCGCAAAGGGGGATGACGACACATTCTTGACATTGAGCTTAAGGCCATGGCTCTGATACCAGTCATTGGTCTCAGTGGGTAGTTCATAGCTCCCATTTTGCAGTCGTCTGCAAACATAGTCATCCAGAGTCCCTTCATCTTGGCATGGACTTCAGAGAAGTTGATAAACAGGAGAGGAACCAGGACCAAACCCTGTGGAACTCAACTCATGACTGGTCGGCATGATCTACCCTTCACAAAAGCAAACTGTGTGGGATCCTGAGTCTGGAGATTCCCATATCCCTGTTTCTTAAATCCATGGCGATGCATTTCATAACTTTGCATGACAGCCTTGTCAGGGTAATGGGGCGATACTTCCCAGGGTCTGCAGCCACACTCCTCCTTTGTGGAGAGGGATAACTGTAGCAGTGCACCACTCAGGGACAAAGCCTGAGATGAGGTGTGATTGAACATCGCAAACAGGTGAGGTGCCAGTTCACTCTAGTTCATACAGAAGACAGCCAGGTATATTTCCAGGTCCAATATACACTGTATTCTTGGCCTTGGACACTGGTGTTTTAACTCAAGCAACAGTACTACTGGGTGCCTGGCAGTATGCTGGTGTTGTGATTGGTCCTTTGGGGGTGGGGAGTAGGGTAAAGTTGCCACTGAATTTGTGTGCCAGTATATTGGCAATATCTGTTGGCTCAGTATAGGAGGTACCATTGTGCAGTAGCTCAGAGCATATGTTGGTATTGCCGTGGAGATTATTTACATAACTATAGAAGGCCTTGTGGTTGTCTTTACTGTGCGCTGCAATTCTGTTTTCACAGCTAGCTTTAGAGTATTTGATGAGGAATCTCATCCTTTGTTGAGTCTGATAAGAGGGTTTTTCCAGTCTTGGGACTTCACCTTATTCCATTATCAGTTTCCTCCTTCTGTTGTAGAGTTTTTTGGGCAGGGGACCACCAGATTGGCTTCCTTTTCTGGAGGGGAGCATCTTGCTTCTATTGGGTATGGCAGGATCCATGCATTTGTGTACGTGTTCGTACTGCGTTGGTGTGTGATTTGGCAGTCATGCAACCAGTCTCCATTTGCATGGGTGCCGCGATGTTAGCCACCACTGTTTTTTGGAGGCCAAAGTCAGCTTTGGAAAGGTTTTTCATGGTGGTTACCTTTGCAAAGGGGTGGGAGGGATGCGGATTTTTAAGATGATTACTTTGTGGTCAGATCTAATCATAGTGGAGTTGATTATTGGTGTACAGCAACAGTCGCCCATGTTAGTACTGACTAGGTCAATGATATTGCTACCTGTAGTGGGTGTAGAAATGAGTTGGTCCAGGCCATTGGAATGAATGCATTCCAGGAAACATTGGGCAAGTGCATTGATACATTTATTTATTTTTTATTTTTATTTTTTATTTTACATTTTTTAACCGGGAAATTCCGACTGGACCAGGTCCGTTTTCAGAGGAGGCCCGGGGAGAAAAGCTCCAACATCAAGTTATACAAATACAGTACATCCAGCATAATACACAAAACAGGTTACACGTGTAGCTTTCACAGTTAATGGAGGGGTAGGTGAGGTCAACCAGTATGAGAGCGTTAGGTTGGACAGTAATTTTCTCAAGGGCTTAGGAACGTGGGGTTTGGCTTTTGGGACATGGTAGGGTGCCTGTAGCAGGCTGTGACTTGAATTACTGTCTTACCCTATGTTAGCTACACTTGCAGTATCTGTGATGCATTATGTTGGGCTACCAGTCTGGACATGTGCGCATTCTTTGTGAATAAGTAGTGCTTTGAGTGAGTGCCTTTTGAGATTTAGACTTTTAGACTTTGTGTTGAGCAGCATGACACTCCGATTGCATTTAGTTGTAGCTGATATATATTTAGGTATATTTATGTATATGTATATATATATATATATATATATATATATATATATATATATATATATGTGTGTGTGTGTGTGTTTATATACTTTTCTACATGTATGTGTATGTTTATATGTATATATTTTACATGTATATCTCTATAAATATATTATCTGAAGTAGTTAACTTAATTTGATCAGCAACCTGTGGGTATCGGATCCGAGCCGGCAGCTTTCCAAACTAAAGATCCGAGCTCTCGGCTCCTCTCCTTACCCATAATACCCTGCTACCTCCCTCCAGTCCTTAGATCTCATTTGCCACGGCTTCTGAAGCATTAGGGACGAGTTCTTAGCGTTTTGGTGAGGGGATTTTAGGTGTATTTTCTTAGATAAATAATTTCTTGTTTCAGTCTGTGTGTGTGTGTGTGTGTGTGTGTGTGTGTGTGTGTGTGTATATATTAAGCCCATACTTTAGTTAAACCATGTTTTTGTTATTTTTTTGTGGTAAATTAGTATTTTTTCCCTTACCCTTACTGTGTGTCAGGGCATGTGCTTGTGTGCCCTCGGCCATTTTTTCGAAATGTGCTGAGTGTGGTCATAAGCTGTCCCCAGCGGATGGCCACACTCAGTGCGTTCTTTGCCTGGGGGTAGCCTACTTAACATCAGGCTGCCAGATTTGTGCAGCCTTCAACCCCTGGGCTCTGAGGGACAGGAGAAACAAGCTAATTCTGGCGGGACTCTTGCCCCCGGATTCTTCTTCCTCCTCTCCCTCGGTGGCACCAGTCGTGGCTGCGACTGTCCAGCCTTCAGCTCCCCCTCCCCTGGCTGGGACTCAACCTCCCGCTGCTTTCCAGGGAGAGGGGGACTCTTCTACTAAAGAGAAGAGACATAGAGAAGGAGAGAGATAGACATAAGAGCCATAAGCGGCGGGCCGAATCAGTTCCTTCGGCGCCGCCAGCTAAATTAACTTGTTCCCCTGTGAGGGTTTCCAGGTCTTCACCCTCTCGGCTCCGTTCTCCATGCTTCTCTCCGGAGCCGGGGGAGGAGTCCCGGTCACCTTCGAGGTCTAGGCGGCCTTCCCGGCCAGCCTCGACGACTTCTTCCAGGTCAACCAGGAGTCTGTCCGACGCAGATATGGACCGGATGATGCATCGATTCCTGCAGGCCCAGATGCAGATGAGAGTGCTCCTGCCTCCCCCACCCTTCCAGGAGGGAGCTCAACCCCTTTCTTTGCTCCTTCTCCGATCCACTGTTGGGTTTCGGAGCCGTCGGATCCGAGTCATCTCGGAACCGGGGAGTTGGCGCCGATAGTAGTTGCTTCTTTGACGCCGGCCTTACCCTCGAGTTTATCGGGTCATCTTTCGGACCCGAGCTCTCTGGGCCGAGAGCCGACTATCGGATCTACAGGGGTGAGTGTGTCTTCGGCTCTGTTGCTGTCGGAGCACATTTCCCTTTCGGGTCCGATCGCGTTGGCTCCGACACCGGTCCTCATGTCTGAGCCGAGGGGACTACTCTCGGAGCCAAGGGAGAGTGGTTCACCTTCGGCCTTCGACGTGGTGGAGAAGGTGCTGTCAAGGAGTTGGAAGTCCCCGGTCTGCACTACGGATCCTCCCTTCACTTCCTCGCATATGGGTCTGTCTTTCATCGTCCAGCCCCAGGGATAGCCTGCGTCTGTGCCCCAGTTAGTTCCCGTAGAGGAACAGGACCCCGTTGGTGAGCCCTCCTCGTACAGCCCCGCCAAGGAGGTCCTTCACAAACGAAAGTGTAAGAGGATGCACTTGGACTCCCCCATGTCCATCACGGAGGATACGGACTTAGGGGAAGGTTCCCCCCCATGTCACCCCCAGAGGACTTCTCATTTGGAGACATTATGGAGATGCTGTGCATAAGAGGGGGGTAGTCAGCCCATAAACCTTCCTCGGATGAGTTTGTGTTTCTGGAGGCATTCGACACAGGCCCGTCTACCTCCTGGGTGTCCCCACCAGCCGACCCCCTGGTAGACTTGATTACTACCAGGGCTTGAAAGGAGCCGGACACTGTGGAGCCAATCCCTAGGAAACTGGATAAAATTCTTAGTCCCCCTGCTGACAAGCCGGCGTGGAATAAAGGTTCCCTGGTAGATGCCATGGTGGTGGCGGCTGCCACCAAGAAGGAACTGGCACAAGAAAGTTCCTTGGTCCATTCTCCTGATAAGGAATCTTGGATGATGGACCATATTGGAAAGCGGATGTTTGCTTCAGCCACCTTTTCTATAAGGGCGCTGAATTATCTGGCACATGTAATTAGGTTTCAGCAGGATCTGATAAAGGAATATGCTGGGTCTCCCCCGGAGTCCATGGCGGCCGAGGACAAACAGACCTTCTCGGCTCGCATGGCCACTCTAAAGTCAATATCAAACACTTCTATGCGGCTTCTCTCCCATGCCACGGAGGGGGCAGCTAGGGCCAGCGGAGCAGGGGTAGCCTTCCGGCATCACACCTGGCTCCGTCTTTACGACTTTGCGGAACCCTTCAAGGCATCCTTCGCGAGCGCTCCTTTTGACGGTTCTTCGCTATTCGGCAAAACTGTCCGTGACACGCTACTCCAGAGCGAAAAAGACTGGAAGACGCTGTCTGCCGTCGAAATCCGCTTCTCCGCTCCTCAAAGGTCCTTCTTAAGGAACCAGAGAGGACAAAAGAAGATGTGGTTCCGGAAGTCTCAGCAGTTCCATCCCGCTCTGGACCCTTCGTCCTTCAGAGGCAGAGGAGGACAAGGTGGACGCCGGTCCAGAGGCAGAGGGGAGCCAAAGAATTTCAGGTCGAGAGAACCCTTCTCTGAACGGCCCGCGCAGCAGCCCTGAGGGGTTGCCAGACTGTTCCTCTCTGGAGGCAGTCGGGGGGGCGTTTTTCAGAGCATCTAGCAAGTTGGGAGTCCGTTACTACAGATCACTGGGTGCTTCGAATAATATCCAGAGGTTACTCTATCCCCTTCCTGAATCTTACCCCGCTAACGAAGCACTTCCCCCGATGTGCCACCCAGTCAGAGGGAGGCTGCAGCTTCAGAAATACAGAATTTGCTAGAAAAAAAGGCCATCCAGCACGTCCCCCCAGAGCAGTCCGGGTTGGGCAATTACTCCAGGTTCTTTTTGGTGCCAAAAAAGACGGGGGACTTAAAGCCAATTCTTGACCTGTCTACTTTGAACCTGTTAATTGCCAAAGAGAAATTCCGGATGATCACTCTACAATCTATTCTCCCCCTCCTGCAGGAGAACGACTGAATGTGCTCCATAGACCTCAAGGATGAGTACTACCATATTCTCATGGACAGACGATCCAGAAGGTTTCTCCACTTTCAGCTAGGGTCCAATCATTATCAGTTCAGGGTTCTTCCGTTCGGCATCACCACAGCCCCCAGGGTGTTCAGCAAGGTCATGGCAGTTGAGGCAGCCCACCTGAGACTTCAGAGAATTCAGGTCTTCCCGTACCCATTAGGTATCTACTCTGTTCTGCGAGGAATTATTCCTTACTCTTGGCCCATCATCTAGGCATTACCATAAATTTCAGGAAGTCGTCTCTTCTTCCTGTTCAAGGGTCCAGGATAAATACGCTTCAGTCCAGGGCCTTTCTGACAACGGACAGGTTACGCACCTTGTCACTCCACATAATAGCGCTTCTACAGTCCCTAGCCCCACCCGCGGATTTAGTCCTGAGAGCCCTAGGATCCATGGCGCCAGCCATCAGCCTTTCACCTCTTGCTCGGTTACACATGAGAGTCCTTCAATGGATCCTTCAGGTCCAGTTGTCCCTCCTCCTTCACCCGCTGGATTCACCGATTCCCCTAAGCAGGGTTTGCAGAAACTCCATTCTTTGGTGGCTCCATTCCCGAAAGCTCAGAGAATGCCTCAACCCCAAACCACGCTGACCACGGATGCTTCGGGTGTGGGGGGGGGCATTGCATGGGCAGAACTGTCCAAGGCACGTGGACCCTTGTAGAGACCGTTCTGCATATCAGTGTTCTGGAGATGAGGGCGGTACTTTTAGCGTTGCAAGCCCTTCAAGACCTTCTTCCTCCGGGGACTATTGCAATTCAGACAGATAACATGGCGATAGTCTGGTACATCAACAAACGGGGAGGAACCAGGTCTTACCCTCTTTGTCGAGAGGCTATGACAGTTTGGGATTGGGCGATTGCCACCAACCACTTTCTGATAGCAGCGCACATTCCAGGTTGGTCCAACATACTAGCGGACAAGCTGAGTCCTTCGATCCTCACACCATACGAGTGGTCTCTAAACCCCTTAGTAGCGAAACGGTTCTTCCTCAGATGGGGTCAACCTTGCTGCAATCTCTTTGCGTCTCCTTCAAACGCAAAATGCAGCAGGTTTTTCGCTCTAATTCCCCCACCGGGGGAGAGTCCCAGAGACGCTCTGGTTCATGCTTGGCCAATCCGGTCTTCTTTATGCTTATCCTCCACTTCCGCTAATGATGAAATTTCTACAGCAAGCTAATCGGTTGGGGAGCAAAATAATCCTCATAGCCCCATTCTGGCCTCGCCAAATCTGGTTCCCCTACTTGCGGTCTCACATCATAGCTCCTCCTTGGGTCTTAGATCCCATTCCGGATCTGATCTCTCATCCTTTGGGATTGCAAACTCCGAACCTGGACGACCTCAAGCTCACAGCTTGGTTGATCTAGTTCCACTAATGGCTAGGACTCCTGGTATCTCATCTTCTGTAAACTCTATTCTGGTAGCGGTGCATAAACCCTCTACCAGGAAGATCTACAAGAGCAAATGGAAGCATTTTTCCATCTGGGGCAAACATATGGATTTGGACCCATTTACAGCTCCGATTCCAACAGTTCTTGAATTTCTGTCCCAAATTTTTCACCAAGGGGCCAGTGCTTCTACTGTTAAGGTTCAGATGGCTGCGATTTCTCATTTCCACATCGGGGACAACCTTGCTACCTTAGCTTCCGCTAAGATATGCAAGACCTTTTTGAAAGGCACCTTCCTGTTAAGACCTCTGGTCAAGAATGTGGTTCCCCCATGGGACTTAACCTTAGTTCTTCAGGCGCTAACTGGTCCACCCTTTGAACCTGCAGCTTCCATAGATTTAAAAATCTTATCTTGGAAAACTGCTTTCCTGGTTGCAATTACTTCAGCTAGAAGAGTATCTGAACTTCAAGTCCTTTGTACAGAACCCTGGTACCTGCTCTTACATAAGGACAGAGTTTCTCTCAGGACTAATCCTTCGTTCTTGCCTAAGGTAGCCTCCGAGACCAATATCAATCAAACTATCAATTTTACTGTTTTCTTCCCCAACTTTCAGAACAAAGGGGAATACAGACTGCACTTGTTGGATGTGCATAGACAATTGCGATTTTACTTGCACAGGACAGCTGCTTCTCGCAAATCGGAGCAGCTTTTTGTGTCTTTCACTAAGCCGTCCTTAGGCAAGCCTATTACGAAATTTACCTTAGCTAGATGGATATCCCACTGCATCTTACATGCGTACACAGCTTCCAGTAGGCCAGAACCCTTGAGGGTTCATGCTCACTCTACCCGTTCTATGGCTACCTCTGCGGCTTTTTGGTCAAGGGTTCCCTTCGATGACATTTGCTGAGTGGCTACTTGGGTCTCGTCTCATACCTTCATTTCTCATTACAAACTGGATCTGATATCCAGAGGTAGGGCAGTCTTTGGCTCCACAGTGCTCTGGAATATCCTTCCTTGAGGACCTCTCAGTTTTTTTGGTAGCTGGGGACTCTGTCCCACAGGTTGCTGATGAAATGAAGTTAACTACTTCAGATAAAGAAGTTAGGTACTCACCATAACGTTCCATCTGAGTAGGTAACTTCATTTGTCAGCAACCGACCCCCCCCCCCTTCCCCCTAGCCTGTTTCGTGGTCATTTTCATGACGGAATTTTTTCCTTCTGTCACACTTGAGGTTAGAGTTTCTCTTTCGAGTATGTTTGACTGCTGTTGGTAGATAATATGGCAAACTCGATCTGAGGACAGGAGGGAGGTAGCAGGGTATTATGGGTAAGGGGAGGAGCTGAGAGCTCGGATCTTTAGCTTGGAAAGCTGCCGGCTCGGATCCGATACCCACAGGTTGCTGACAAATGAAGTTACCTACTCAGATGGAACGTTATGGTGAGTACATAACTTCTTTTTCTCTAGATTTGTCCACATATATGTATCACCATACATCAATACATGTATATATATAGAAAACCCGACTGATTCTACAGAATCTTTTCCTTACTGTTGAATGACTCTACTGACTGATATGTTTGGAAAAGCATCAGTGTTTTGTAGACCTTACATGGTGTAGTGGTACATTGCACTTACTATGGTGTACAGGGCCCTGGGTGCAAGACTTAGCAGGACTAATAGTTTTGTTGCAAGGCAGAACAGTTGCTGCTGGAGGCAGAGGGATAAGGGCAATATTTCAGAGAGGTCCCTATTTTGGGCCCATTGACCCACATTTTGACATCCTTTGGACAGATTTGTTAATGTAAGATGTTTGGGGTATGGATCCGATGTACAACTCCAATACATACATATGTAAATATATGTATATGCGTATATGTATATATATATATATATATATATCTGTATATGTCGTGTGTGTGTGTGTGTGTATATATGTGTGTGTGTGTGTGTGTGTATATATGTGTGTGTGTGTGTGTGTGTGTGTGTGTGTGTGTATCTGTATCTATATAGGGTTCCTATCAGTTAGTCGGAACTTCAGCAGTTCGAACACCATATGTTCGAACTGTAAAGTTCGAAAACTGATTATCGCAAAGCCGTGGAACACCAAATTCTTTCCCAGGGGAAGAATTCGGTTGGCCGTTTCTGTGGCTTTGCTATTTTCAGCACTACGATGGAAAGTTACGGGTTGGGTTCAGGTAAGTGTGCGATTGTGCGGACGTTAGGGTTAGAGCGCGGGTGAAGTAGGTGTGCGATAGTGACAAAATTTAGGGTTAGGGCGGGATAGGTGAGTTAAGGTTAGGGAGGGGTCAGGTGAGTGTGCGATAGTGACGGCCCTTAGGGTTAGTGTTTGGGTTAAGGTAAGTGGATAGATAGTAGTGTATGTATAGTTTAGTGTCAAGTTAGATGTATGATTTTAAGTGTATGTGTGTGGATTGCTGTTTTTTTTTGGCAT